>NC_091294.1:74856315-74896315 GCF_038502225.1 Cherax quadricarinatus | reverse complement strand
TGTCCCCTTAGTGAGGTAATTCATGTTCCCTGACGAGTTAAATCTCGCCTGTATTTGATGGTAAATATTCCCTCCCTCCACTAAATATTCTTCTCTTATAGAGTAAGTCTTAATTCTTCGGCTGTTCCGACTCCCATCATCAGAAGAAGCTTCTTCCCTTGTATTATAAATTGTGTTACATTTACACATATATTCCTCTTCCTTCTCCCTTTAGGGTAAATTCATTAAACTTGGGTAAATCTTTTCCTCCTTTTTCCCCCTCAAGTCAATCTGTCTTCCCTTCCCTTTGAGGTCAATCTTCCCTGTCCCTTCTGAGGTCATTTTGTCTTGCCCTGACCCGGGTAAATCTCGCCCAGAAAATTGTTTCGTAGTTTTGGAGATTTTGGCCACGCAGAATTTTTTTTTAAGTGGGGGTGTGATTAATGACATGATCCCGTGTATATACTGACGCGTCATATACATACACACACATATATATATTATTATTATTATTTTATTATCACACCGGCCGATTCCCACCAAGGCAGGGTGGCCCGAAAAAGAAAAACTTTCACCATCATTCACTCCATCACTGTCTTGCCAGAAGGGTGCTTTACACTACAGTTTTTAAACTGCAACATTAACACCCCTCCTTCAGAGTGCAGGCACTGTACTTCCCATCTCCAGAACTCAAGTCCGGCCTGCCGGTTTCCCTGAATCCCTTCATAAATGTTACTTTGCTCACACTCCAACAGCACGTCAAGTATTAAAAACCATTTGTCTCCATTCACTCCTATCAAACACGCTCACGCATGCCTGCTGGAAGTCCAAGCCCCTCGCACACAAAACCTCCTTTACCCCCTCCCTCCAACCCTTCCTAGGCCGACCCCTACCCCGCCTTCCTTCCACTACAGACTGATACACTCTTGAAGTCATTCTGTTTCGCTCCATTCTCTCTACATGTCCGAACCACCTCAACAACCCTTCCTCAGCCCTCTGGACAACAGTTTTGGTAATCCCGCACCTCCTCCTAACTTCCAAACTACGAATTCTCTGCATTATATTCACACCACACATTGCCCTCAGACATGACATCTCCACTGCCTCCAGCCTTCTCCTCGCTGCAACATTCATCACCCACGCTTCACACCCATATAAGAGCGTTGGTAAAACTATACTCTCATACATTCCCCTCTTTGCCTCCAAGGACAAAGTTCTTTGTCTCCACAGACTCCTAAGTGCACCACTCACTCTTTTTCCCTCATCAATTCTATGATTCACCTCATCTTTCATAGACCCATCCGCTGACACGTCCACTCCCAAATATCTGAATACGTTCACCTCCTCCATACTCTCTCCCTCCAATCTGATATTCAATCTTTCATCACCTAATCTTTTTGTTATCCTCATAACCTTACTCTTTCCTGTATTCACCTTTAATTTTCTTCTTTTGCACACCCTACCAAATTCATCCACCAATCTCTGCAACTTCTCTTCAGAATCTCCCAAGAGCACAGTGTCATCAGCAAAGAGCAGCTGTGACAACTCCCACTTTGTGTGTGATTCTTTATCTTTTAACTCCACGCCTCTTGCCAAGACCCTCGCATTTACTTCTCTTACAACCCCATCTATAAATATATTAAACAACCACGGTGACATCACACATCCTTGTCTAAGGCCTACTTTTACTGGGAAAAAATTTCCCTCTTTCCTACATACTCTAACTTGAGCCTCACTATCCTCGTAAAAACTCTTCACTGCTTTCAGTAACCTACCTCCTACACCATACACTTGCAACATCTGCCACATTGCCCCCCTATCCACCCTGTCATACGCCTTTTCCAAATCCATAAATGCCACAAAGACCTCTTTAGCCTTATCTAAATACTGTTCACTTATATGTTTCACTGTAAACACCTGGTCCACACACCCCCTACCTTTCCTAAAGCCTCCTTGTTCATCTGCTATCCTATTCTCCGTCTTACTCTTAATTCTTTCAATTATAACTCTACCATACACTTTACCAGGTACACTCAACAGACTTATCCCCCTATAATTTTTGCACTCTCTTTTATCCCCTTTGCCTTTATACAAAGGAACTATGCATGCTCTCTGCCAATCCCTAGGTACCTTACCCTCTTCCATACATTTATTAAATAATTGCACCAACCACTCCAAAACTATATCCCCACCTGCTTTTAACATTTCTATCTTTATCCCATCAATCCCGGCTGCCTTACCCCCTTTCATTTTACCTACTGCCTCACGAACTTCCCCCACACTCACAACTGGCTCTTCCTCACTCCTACAAGATGTTATTCCTCCTTGCCCTATACACGAAATCACAGCTTCCCTATCTTCATCAACATTTAACAATTCCTCAAAATATTCCTTCCATCTTCCCAATACCTCTAACTCTCCATTTAATAACTCTCCTCTCCTATTTTTAACTGACAAATCAATTTGTTCTCTAGGCTTTCTTAACTTGTTAATCTCACTCCAAAACTTTTTCTTATTTTCAACAAAATTTGTTGATAACATCTCACCCACTCTCTCATTTGCTCTCTTTTTACATTGCTTCACCACTCTCTTAACCTCTCTCTTTTTCTCCATATACTCTTCCCTCCTTGCATCACTTCTACTTTGTAAAAACTTCTCATATGCTAACTTTTTCTCCCTTACTACTCTCTTTACATCATCATTCCACCAATCGCTCCTCTTCCCTCCTGCACCCACTTTCCTGTAACCACAAACTTCTGCTGAACACTCTAACACTACATTTTTAAACCTACCCCATACCTCTTCGACCCCATTGCCTATGCTCTCATTAGCCCATCTATCCTCCAATAGCTGTTTATATCTTACCCTAACTGCCTCCTCTTTTAGTTTATAAACCTTCACCTCTCTCTTCCCTGATGCTTCTATTCTCCTTGTATCCCATCTACCTTTTACTCTCAGTGTAGCTACAACTAGAAAGTGATCTGATATATCTGTGGCCCCTCTATAAACATGTACATCCTGAAGTCTACTCAACAGTCTTTTATCTACCAATACATAATCCAACAAACTACTGTCATTTCGCCCTACATCATATCGTGTATACTTATTTATCCTCTTTTTCTTAAAATATGTATTACCTATAACTAAACCCCTTTCTATACAAAGTTCAATCAAAGGGCTCCCATTATCATTTACACCTGGCACCCCAAACTTACCTACCACACCCTCTCTAAAAGTTTCTCCTACTTTAGCATTCAAGTCCCCTACCACAATTACTCTCTCACTTGGTTCAAGGGCTCCTATACATTCACTTAACATCTCCCAAAATCTCTCTCTCTCCTCTGCATTCCTCTCTTCTCCAGGTGCATACACGCTTATTATGACCCACTTCTCGCATCCAACCTTTACTTTAATCCACATAATTCTTGAATTTACACATTCATATTCTCTTTTCTCCTTCCATAACTGATCATTTAACATTACTGCTACCCCTTCCTTTGCTCTAACTCTCTCAGATACTCCAGATTTAATCCCATTTATTTCCCCCCACTGAAACTCTCCTACCCCCTTCAGCTTTGTTTCGCTTAGGGCCAGGACATCCAACTTCTTTTCATTCATAACATCAGCAATCATCTGTTTCTTGTCATCCGCACTACATCCACGCACATTTAAGCAACCCAGTTTTATAAAGTTTTTCTTCTTCTCTTTTTTAGTAATTGTATACAGGAGAAGGGGTTACTAGCCCATTGCTCCCGGCATTTTAGTCGCCTCATACGACACGCATGGCTTACGGAGGAAAGATTCTTTTCCACTTCCCCATGGACAATAGAAGAAATAAAAAAGAGCAAGAGCTATTTAGAAAAAGGAGAAAAACCTAGATGTATGTATATATATATATGCATGTGCGTGTCTGTGAAGTGTGACCAAAGTGTAAGTAGGAGTAGCAAGATATCCCTGTTATCTTAGCGTGTTTATGAGACAGAAAAAGAAACCAGCAATCCTACCATCATGCAAAACAGTTACAGGTTTTTGTTTCACAGTCATCTGGCAGGACGGTAGTACTTCCCTGGGTGGTTGCTGTCTACCAACCTACTATATATATATATATATATATATATATATATATATATAAATATATATATATATATATATATATATATATATATATATATATATATATATATATATATATATATATATATATATATATATATATGCAATAAGATCACAGTAAACAGGTGATATCAAAATATGCAAAACAACCACTCTGAAAGAATAGAGAAATTCCAAGCGCTTTCGGGAGTAGTCACGAAAGCGCTTGGAATTTCTCTATTCTTTCAGAGTGGTTGTTTTGCATATATATATATATATATATATATATATATATATATATATATATATATATATATATATATATATATATATATATATATATATATATATGTATACTAACTGTAGTGACGGATTAAAGGTAGTGAGGCATCAGCAGGAAAAGTGTCGGATGAACGAGAGTAAAGGATTAACGAGCGTGGTTGGTTAATCAAGCGTGGCGAATTAACGAGAAGGAAGGGATAACGAGACGCCCCAGGAAAAGCGTATCATAGGACGAAACATTATCCAGAGTGCAACATTATCCAGAGAGCAACATTATCCAGAGCGAAACATTATGCAGAGTGCAACATTATCCAGATATGCTTTTGTATGCTTCAACACTGTGATGGTGTGGCAGTAACTGCCAGGATGTGGCAGTAACTGCAAGAGTGTGGAAGTAACTACAAAGGTGTGGCAGTAACTGGCACTGTGTAGCAGTAACTGCCAGGGTGTGGCAGTAACTGCCAGGGTGTGGCAGTAACTACCAGGATGTGGCACTAACTGCCAGAGTGTGGAAGTAACTGAAACTGTGTGGCAGTAACTGCCAGAGTGTGGAAGTAACTGAAACTGTGTGGCAGTTACTGCCAGGGTGTGCCAATAACTGCCAGGATGTGGCAGTAACTACCAGGATGTGGCAGTAACTGCCAGAGTGTGGAAGTAACTGCCAGGGTGTGACAGTAACTGCCACTGTGTAGCAGTAACTGCCAGGGCGTGACAGTAACTGCCAGGGTGTGGCAGTAACTACCAGGGTGTGCCAATAACTGCCAGGATGTGGCAGTAACTGCCAGGATGTGGAAGTAACTGCCAGGGTGTGGCAGTAACTACCGGGATGTGGCAGTAACTGCCAGAGTGTGGAAGTAACTGCTAGGGTGTGGCAGTAAATGCCAGGGTGTGACAATAACAGCCAGGGTGTGGCAGTAACAGTCAGGGTGCAGCAGTAACTGCCAGGGTGTGGCAGTAACTGCCAGGATGTGCCAGGATGTGCCAATTACTGCCAGGATGTGCCAATTACTGCCAGGATGTGGCAGTAACAGCCAAAGTGTGGAAGTAACTGCCAGAGTGTGGCAGTAACTACCAGGGTGCGGCAATAACAGCCAGGGTGTGGCAGTAACTACCAGGGTGCGGCAATAACAGCCAGGGTGTGGCACTAACTGCCAGGGTGTGTCCGTAACTGGAGGGAGGCGAGTGGTTGGGAGGTGAGGGAAGAGGAGAAGTAACATAATCCGAGGGGAAAGACGTTTTGAGGTTAGGGGAGATTTGTATATGAGGCAAGAGGGAACGAGGTTCAGAGAGTGAGGGGGAAACCTCGTTTCTAGGTTTCGCCCTTGTATTACCACGTCAACATGGGCAGTGTTTCGCCCACTTTCAGAGTCATCTAAGTTGTTTGTGTATTCATACGAGCACATTATTACTGACTTATGCTGACTCCTTTTTCAAGTGGTATACAAACAACGAATGACAGAAGAAACCTTCACAACGTTAGTGTTGTGGGAGGTTGTTTGAAGACTTGACAACGTTAGTGATGTGGGAGGTTGTTTAAAGACTTAACAACGTTAGTGATGTGGGAGGTTGTTTGAAAACTTGACAACGTTAGTGAGGTGGGAGGTTGTTTGAAGACTTGACAACGTTAGTGAGGTGGGAGGTTGTTTGAAGACTTGACAACGTTAGTGATGTGGGAGGTTGTTTGAAGACTTGAAAACGTTAGTGTTGTGGGAGGTCATTTGAAGACTTGAAAACGTTAGTGATGTGGGAGGTCATTTGAAGACTTGAAAACGTTAGTGTTGTGGGAGGCTGTTTGAAGACTTGACAACGTTAGTGATGTGGGAGGTTGTTTGAAGACTTGACAACGTTAGTGATATGGGAGGTTGTTTGAATACTTGACAACGTTAGTGATGTGGGAGGTTGTTTGAAGACTTGACATCGTTAGGTTTGTGGGAGGTTGTTTGAAGACTTCACAACGTTAGTGATGTGGGAGGTTGTTTGAAGACTTGACAACGTTAGTGATGTGGGAGGTTGTTTGAAGACTTGACAACGTTAGTGATGTGGGAGGTTGTTTAAATACTTGGCAACGTTAGTGATGTGGGAGGTTGTTTGAATACTTGACAACGTTAGTGATGTGGGAGGTTGTTTGAAGACTTGACAACGTTAGGTTTGTGGGAGGTTGTTTGAAGACTTCACAACGTTAGTGATGTGGGAGGTTGTTTGAAGACTTGACAACGTTAGTGATGTGGGAGGTTGTTTGAATACTTGACAACGTTAGTGATGAGGGAGGTTGTTTGAAGACTTGACAACGATAGATTTGTGGGAGGTTGTTTGAAGGCTTCACTTACAGTATGCAGGAGTTACAGGAATGATGACCAAGGCTGGTGTGAGGCAGTGCGGGCCTTGACAACCTCAGCCTGCTGGAGGGTTGTGGAACCAAGAATGGAATCTTCACGCGGCGCTTTAATGAAGCCGGAAGTCAGCCTTCGTAATGAATATTAAGACGCATAGTAATTATAAAACTGAAAGGAAAACACTTTGCTTTCGTTCTAGAAATCTGTGAGAGAGAGAGAGAGAGAGAGAGAGATTTTCATCTCTGCTCACCGGCTCGACTACACAGTGCACTTGAGGTCGCTCCTAGCAACCACTCAAAGGCCCTTTTCTAACTGTTCCCTTTATTGTTGTATCGCTAAATCTTACTAACACTGAAGTCAATTGTCCTCGTTTCTAACAACAGCGTCACTTATTTTAAGGAAAAGTTCTGAACCCGTAAATATTCTCTGGATATATATATATATATATATATATATATATATATATATATATATATATATATATATATATATATATATATATATATATATATATATATATATATATATATATATATATATATATATATATATATATATATATATATGTATATATATATATATATATATATATATATATATATATATATATATATATATATATATATATACATATATATATATATATATATATATATATATATATATATATATATATATATATATATATATATATATATATATATATATATATATATATTCTTCCTCCATAAGCCATGCGCGTCGTAAGAGGCGACTAAAATGCCGGGAGCAAGGGGCTAGTAACCCCTTCTCCTGTATATATTACTAAATGCATATATATATATATATATATATATATATATATATATATATATATATATATATATATATATATATATATATATATATATATATATAAATATATATATATATATATATATATATATATATATATATATATATATATATATATATATATATATATATATATATATATATATAAATCACACTGGCCGATTCCCACCAAGGCAGGGTGGCCCGAAAAAGAAAAGCTTTCACCATCATTCACTCCATCACTGTCTTGCCAGAAGGGTGCTTTACACTACAGTTTTTAAACTGCAACATTAACACCCCTCCTTCAGAGTGCAGGCACTGTACTTCCCATCTCCAGGACTCAAGTCCGGCCTGCCGGTTTCCCTGAACCCCTTCATAAATGTTACTTTGCTCACACTCCAACAACACGTCAAGTATTAAAAACCATTTGTCTCCATTCACTCCTATCAAACACGCTCACGCATGCCTGCTGGAAGTCCAAGCTCCTCGCACACAAAACCACCTTTACCCCCTCCCTCCAACCTTTCCTAGGCCGACCCCTACCCCGCCTTCCTTCCACTACAGACTGATACACTCTTGAAGTCACTCTGTTTCGCTCCATTCTCTCTACATGTCCGAACCACCTCAACAACCCTTCCTCAGCCCTCTGGACAACAATTTTGGTAATCCCGCACCTCCTCCTAACTTCCAAACTACGAATTCTCTGCATTATATTCACACCACACATTGCCCTCAGACATGACATCTCCACTGCCTCCAGCCTTCTCCTCGCTGCAACATTCATCACCCATGCTTCACACCCATATAAGAGCGTGGGTAAAACTATACTCTCATACATTTCCCTCTTTGCCTCCAAGGACAAAGTTCTTTGTCTCCACAGACTCCTAAGTGCACCAGTCACCCTTTTCCCCTCATCAATTCTATGATTCACCTCATCTTTCATAGACCCATCCGCTGACACGTCCACTCCCAAATATCTGAATACATTCACCTCCTCCATACTTTCTCCCTCCAATCTGATATCCAATCTTTCATCACCTAATCTTTTTGTTATCCTCATAACCTTACTCTTTCCTGTATTCACTTTTAATTTTCTTCTTTTGCACACCCTACCAAATTCATCCACCAAACTCTGCAACTTCTCTTCAGAATCTCCCAAGAGCACAGTGTCATCAGCAAAGAGCAACTGTGACAACTCCCACTTTATGTGTGATTCTTTATCTTTTAACTCCACGCCTTTTGCCAAGACCCTCGCATTTACTTCTCTTACAACCCCATCTATAAATATATTAAACATCCATGGTGACATCACACATCCTTGTCTAAGGCCTACTTTTACTGGGAAATAATTTCCCTCTTTCCTACATACTCTAACTTGAGCCTCACTATCCTCGTAAAAACTCTTCACTGCTTTCAGTAACCTACCTCCTACACCATACACCTGCAACATCTGCCACACACACACATATATATATATATATATATATATATATATATATATATATATATATATATATATATATATATATATATATATATATATATATATACATAAGTTTGCAAACGAACCGCCGGAAAAAAACAAAAGTAACCAACAATAAGTGAGACTGGTATGGGCATTTTTTTTCCTTTGTAATTTGCCATGCTTGTAAAAGTTTAGGTAGAAAGTTCCCGTTGATCGTCGACACCTCTCCTTCCTCATCCATTTTCGTCGGGAAAGGTAGCAGAAGAGAAATTCCATTGGGATTACCTCTGTGGGACTTCATTTTTCTCGGCGGAACGACATATATACAGCCAAATCTTCCTTATTTCCTGTTGGGTTTACAGATTAAAGCTTCTCTGAATTGACAGTGAAACAGAGACAGGATTGAAACCTGTTTCTGCCAAATTTTGGTATAGGGTGGCTTTAATTGGGCGCTTGTGGAGGGAAGTTATATTATCTTCTGGAAGGTGGGTAGATCAAGAAATTACCACAGTTATATCGTCAAGCCTCCTGAAAGAGAACTTGTGATCTTGTCCTTGCCACCTGATTTATGTTTCCAGGTTCTTGTGCTTGATTTACGAAACAATTTTCACGGGAGTGACAAAAACAGCCAGTGTGCATTTGATTCATTTACTGGAGCAGCTAAACAAATAACAGCGAATACAGAATTAATGTATCAATTAATGATGCCAAACTAGGACATTTAGGATATGAAACAAACAATCGTTTACGGTAAAAACTATTACCCACATGTTCATAAAATCCTCATATTGTTTGAAACATAATGAACTACAACAATGACATTTGGAGACAGCTGTACACTGTATAGGAATGACCTGACTTCCTGCAACTACATTCACTTCAGTGCATGTAGCAGTTCACGAGATCTTTGAACACCATTGCAACTGCAGGAACTGCGATCCATTCTGGATCACAGTTATATTCTTTCCACCAGCCATGAAGATATGTAGAGAGTTCTTGATATATTGAGTCATACACAGACGCCTGTACACCTGCCTGCTTCACCACACTCCGACACTGCTAGATCAACACATTCTGGAATTGTCGAATACTTTCCACGTATTGGCTTCTGCAAAATGCTTTCTTCTTCGTTCATTGACTGACAACATTTGTTCGTAGGTCTGAGTAACAACACGTCTAGGACTTAAAACCTCCAGTTCAGCTATTGCATCAGTAACATTTGTTGGATATATTTTCCAGGCTTCTAAGCATTTTCCTTTTGAGTTTCTTTAGAGCAGATGTGGAATCAGGTGCCAGGTGCTCCGATGCGAGGTGCTCAGGTGTGAGGTGGTCCGGTGTGAGACGCTCTGGTGCGAGGTGCTCCGGTGCGAGGTGCTCCGGTGCGAGGCGCTCCGGTGCGAGGTGCTCCGGTGCGAGGTGCTCAGGTGCTAGGTGCTCAGGTGCGAAACCATCTGTCAGTACGGGATCGAGAATATTTTCTCGGTCCAATTCTACACCATGATGTTACATTCTTTACTGATCACACTGAACCAGGAAGAATAAGGATGTTACTCAGTAGCGAACCAAGAGATGAATAAGCTCCCGCCATCTTGTACTATACGGACATACCATCCTATCAATTGCAATTTCTGTCTTTCCTCTGGGAAGTGAACGATGTCCGCCTTTACGAAGTGGTATTTATTTTCTTTCTCATTGGTTATTGATGAGGAAATGCGAGAAGAGTGTATAAGTCTCCTTTCCTCACCGCTGATGAGAAATATGTTTTAAACAGAGAGAACTTCGGTTGCTGGATCTTCCATTGATCTGTAATTTTGGAGGTCCATAAAGAGTTCTGGGTTGACCAAGTTGTACATCCATCGTGTCGGTCCTCAAAGAATCCAGCGGTACCTGCCGTACACGTTGCTTCTTCAGGGTATTCATCATCAAGGAGGTCTCTGCTGTGGAATGTTACCGTTGACCATCCAGGGAGAGAACATCTCATGTGAATCAATAGAGGGGCCTAATATATTCATCTGGAAGAGAAATTTTACCATAACCACTTTTAAAAATAGGTCTCCTCCTCCTCCACCACCAGTGAGAACACGTGCAGGAGATAGAGATGGTGCAGTGCCATGGAATGATCCTGTACAAGTTATAATAATAATAATAATCATAATAATAATAATAATAATAATAATAATAATAATAATAATAATAATAATAATAATAATAATAATAATAATAATAATAATAATATCTTTATTTTTACCAGTACATGTACAAGGTATACAGACCATAGCTGACATCAGTGACATACTACTGTATAGAAAGCCGCTTGTTAAGCAGAGCATTTCCCGCAAATTACATCAATTTTGTCCCAAGATGTGACCCACACCAGTTGACTAACACCCAGGTACCCACTTTTTACTGATAGGTGAACATAGACAACCGTGAAAGGAAGCACGCCAAGTGTTTCAACCCTAGCCGGGAGTCGAACCCGGACCCTCACCCTTTGAAGCATGAACTTTTGCCTCCAGGCCACAGGGCCACCGTGGAGGATAGATTACAATGGAAATTAACCGATTCAGCAGAACAATTTCCATCCAAGAAAAATATCCTTCAGGTCCCTCAATTGCTCCTATCTCTGATACAATTCCTAATTCACGTCCTTCAGGGAAGAGCACGTCATTCTGGAGATGTCTTGATCGCTGACAGTATGAAAGTTAAGACACATGTGCAACATCTGGGTATCTTTATTGTAGACGTTTCGCCATCCAGTGGCTTTATCAATACAGATTCTAGGACATAATAGGAAGACAGTAGAACTATATACAAAAGATGAGGTAATCAGTCCCTCGGCCTTGGAGTTAGTGTTCACAGCATCTTGCACATCGCTGACAGTACCTTCTCAATTTCTCTCCAATATTTGTCCTCGTCGCTTCACGTTTCCAAATAGAATTTTGATAATGCTTTCGAAATACTACTAGACACATGTCACGGTTTTTCAGTTCATTAGCAACATGGTCACCACCAGAGAGTTTAGTCAGCACCCTAAGCATCCCTTTGTTCCAGAGTTCTCCAGTAAAGACAACGTTTAGGAACTGATAAAAGGATCTTAGTACCAACCACCTTTTCACAAAACAGACAACAGGGTTGTTGGTCACCACCTGATTGCTGGCTCTGACTACGTCCATTTTGGCATGCTTGAAATGTTTTCACCAACCTGTTCGCTTGGCATCTTTGGTGGCGGTTTCAGAGCCATCTTTGGTGGCACTTTCAGAGCCATCTTTGGTGGCAGATCTTGAGGGCATCAAATGAGAGATATACCTGACCTATTTTATTCTTAGTCTTGCTGAGAGAAATGCATCTTAACTTCTCTTTGTGAGACCAATCCATTACGTCATTGAAATTTAGGAAATACGTTTAAAACATTTAAAGAACGAAGAATAAATTAATAAAAACAAAGATATATTTAACCTACAACGAGACACATCACTAGAAGTGATTGACTAGACACATAAAAACAGAGAAGCTTATTTTTTCACGCACTCTTACCTATCGTTTTTGATCTGTGAGGATGATAGTAAGACGCCACTCTGGGACAGTTTCCAAAGGCTGAATAAGAGCTTGCATTATCATTTATTATACTTATCTGTATTCCTTATCAGTCATAAGTGAACCGTAATTTCGCAGTTAAACTACCGATCCTTAAACGTTTTGATCACTGTAATGAAATAAGAAACATAGGTGATATAACTGTTTCTATGTCTGTCTAGTCATTCTAGTGGAAGACGGGACCCTTGAAAAGGCCACCATTTTAAATTGATTCTGGGGCAGAAGGAACAACAGATACTCTTGGGTTAAATTACATCCTGGGCAGTGTCACATATTACAACCTCAGATTCGTTGTTGTTAGTTTATCTTAAAAAAAATCTATTTATTTTTCCAATACGGCACTGAAATCTCTTCATAAACATACTCGTGTTGGAAGGAAGGCCAGAGGGAGCGGAGGCCTGGAAAGTGAATGTCTATGGGAGTGGATGTCGGTGAAGTGGAAGGTGGGGAGAGGCCCTTCAGTTAGCTGTGTCCAAGCCACTGCTCTCTATTCGCATGCGACCCAGTGTGGTTCAGTGAGAACGAAAGGTACACCTGGTCACTGTCTTATGAGCCGCTTTGAACAAGCAAGCCAGCCACACCGAGCCATGGAGTAGTCATGCCTGTATACTCCATGACCTAATTTCATGCCAGCAGCAAACTTTGTGAATATTGCTTTCGTTTCATGGTCAATTATGTTAATTATGGAAAGACTTGGTCTAAAAATTCTACTCGTTACACTCTGCTATTAAGAACCTTTCCTCTGAGCCTCTTATTGATCCAGGATTGATGGTTGTCTTCTCTGATATGCCTGTAAATTACCCATAGTCGCTTCCACTTGTTACTGTCTGGTCCCATACTGGTCTCCTGGTTGTTGGATTGATCGACCAGGCTATTGGTGCCTGCTACTCGCTACCCGAGAGATGCATCACAGCCGGGCTGAGCAGGTACTGACTTGAGGAATTCACCAAGTTCATTCTTCAAGACACGTAGAGATTTGTTGGTAATTTCCATTGTGCGCAAAGGGAGAGTATTTACAAGTTTTGGTCCCTGTAAACTGAGTTAAGATGTCCCTCAGTATGTCCATCGCTCACAAGTTTTCTTGCACTGTCTGCCTAATATCTTGCTTTCATGTGGAGTGATTTCGGTGTGTAGGATTGGTACCAATCTCTCTTGAATCTTCCAGGTATACGAGTAGATTTTGATGTATCTGTCTTGTTTAGGTTCTGAGGAGTACAGTTCTAGACATCTCAAGCTCTTCCAGTAATATAGGTGCTTGACAGGTTACACGAGATGTGAAGGTTCTCTCTACGATCTCCAGGTCAGCAGTTTCGCCTCCGAGAGAGGACGACTGATTAAATTTTCATCCTTTTGTTTGGTTTCTCTTGTTTTGATAGTTTTAGTTATCCATCCTATCATTTTCCTCGCGGCTGTGATAACATTGTTGTGTTCTGTGAATGTGAGATCTGACGTTATCATTCCTGATTATCTCACATTCAATTTCCGATTTATTAAGTGACTTGAGTTTATCTTGAACGCCCATCCCACTGTTATTTTTACAACTGAAATTTGTCTTAAATGAACATTATATTGCTGTCAGAGTACCACAGGAAGACTTGCTTATATCGGCTTAGAGGATCGCTGTGTCTCCTATGGATACCACTCTTACACAAATTATAGTATCGTTTCCTGTGAATACTAGATAAAGTAAGAGAAGTTGGAGAGGTACTATGCTTACAGGAACAGTGCCTGACTATGGTTGTCTCTGATTTTACTCTGTTTACTCTTTGGGTTCTGTTAGAAAGTTAAACATCTATCTGCCCATCTCTCCAGTTATTTCTCTTGTGTGCATTTTGTGCCCACTTTCCCGTTAGTTGTACATGTCGAAGGCTTTTGCAAAGCTCGTGTACATTTGCATTTAGCTTGTCTCTCCGTGTATCCAGCACCACGTAGTAGTGGTCCAGCAGTTGCGAAAGGCATAAACAAACTGTTCTCAACCAATATTGCACTTGGTTGTGCAGTTTATTACAATTACATGTGACTGGCACTCTTGTTTCTTTAAGGCTTACAAAGTTCTTGACGTGGATCAGGGCTGTCGATTCAATTTTTTTTTTCAATTGTTTTTTGCAATTAGGGCTAAATGGGTGGTTTTTAATGACTTTTGGGATGGTTTCCAGTATCCATGCTCCTAGTACGTAATTATATAAAGAGGGGATAGTCTTTTCTTGCAATTGTTGACTTGTATAGACTTCTTCGAGTTACGGCCTTGGGGGCGGAGAGAATGGACATGCAACCAGTCTCTTCTTCGAAGTTGTGCCACGGTCACAATGACCCATTATCAGGCAAGTTTCAAGCAGGTGGAACCTCTGGTTCACAATACTGGTGGAACCCTTCGATTCACAGTACTAGTGGAGCCCTTTGGTTCACAGTACTGGTGGAGCCCTTTGGTTTACAGTGCTGGTGGAACCTCTGGTTCACAGTGCTGGTGGAACCCTCTGATTCACAGTGTTGGTGGAACCCTCTGGTTCACAGTGCTGGTGGAACCCTCTGGTTCACAGTACTGGTGGAACCTCTGGTTCACAGTGCTGGTGGAACCCTCTCGTTTACAGTACTGGTGGAACCTCTGGTTCACAGTGCTTGTAGAACCTCTGGTTCACAGTACTGGTGGAACCCTTTGATTCACAGTGCTGGTGGGACCCTCTGGTTTACAGTGCTGGTAGAACCTCTGGTTCACAGTACTGGTGGAACCCTCTGGTTCACAGTACTTGTGGAACCCTTTGGTTCACAGTGCCAACTTTTGATATAGTGTTTATATATGATTTTTATATTAAGTAGAATAGTATCCCTGTCAATATATAGAATTTTTGTTATTCTCAAATATTCTCTTATGTTTTTAGAGATTTAGAATATAACAATGCACTCCACACTCTGTAATGTTCCTGTCGCGTGCGTTGAGGCAAAGGATGTGTTGATATGTATTACTGGGGTAACTTTATCGGATCGCTTAGCGACCGAAATGCACCTGGCTAACGTCGAGTCACACTTGTACACCACCAGTCAAGAATACTTCAGTCCCTAAGACAGGGATTTGAGGAAGCTGTCGGAGCACAGGGTGCTGAGAGAGATACTTGATTCTAGGCGTTATAGTGAAGGAAGTACACCTCTCTTTGTGTTCACACCTGGGTATACACCTCTCTTTGTGTTCATACCTGGGTATACACCTCTCTTTGTGTTCACACCTGGGTACGCACCTCTCCTTGAGTTCACACCTGGGTACACACCTCTCATTGTGCTCACACCTGGGTACGTATCTCTCGTTGTGTACACACCTGGGTACACACCTCTCCTTGAACTCATACCTGGGTATGCACCTCTCCTTGTGTTTCCTCCTGGGTACACACCTCTCAGTGGTTGTTAGATAAATGGTTCAGAAACTCGAGAAGCTGATAAATGAGACAATTCTTCAACACTTGTGTATCTTCACTGTGAAAACGTTTCACCAGGCAGTGACTTCCTCAGTCTAATACTAATGAGAATGGCCGAAGACCAGAAGGAGTGTGAGGTAATCAGTCCACCATTCTTCTCTGTTTTGGACTGAAGAAGCCGCTGGCTGGCGAAATCTTTCCACAACAAGATACCAGAGTGTTTCACAAATGTCTCATTCCAGTTCGAGCTGCTCAAAGGTGCTTTCTGAAAGTTATGTCCAGAACGGGGGTTCATAGATAAGAAATTTAACCCAGTGGGTATAAAATGGATAACATTTGATAGCCTCAGTTGGTCGAGTATATCAACCGATGATGTTAGAATATTTCAGAATTTCTTTGAGAGGCACTGAAAGATTCCCTACAAGTATCCAGTGATGTGTGAGCTGACCTAGTGACGAGTGTTGACCTGTGAAGATAAAGAGAGAGAGAGACAGAGAGAGAGACAGAGAGAGAATGAGCTAGTTTCGCTGACATATTATTTAATGCTTGGCATTACCATTACTACAATTGTTTTAAGTGCTCCATAAGTATTCAAGTTACTACGCAAATCCATTACCTTCATCCATAATAAAAAAAATTAGGAGAGTTGATGATTGGCCATGTACAAGCAAGTGTTTGTACAACCGCTTGTGATACCCAGCTTGGCCAAGCACTTGGACTTATCTCCACACATCCTACACTTGCTGATGCTGAGGGGATTCTGCTGTTTCCTGTTCTTTTTCTTCAGAGTGGAACAGTCTACCTAGAAGGGTTGAGTGGAACAGTCTGCCAAGTAGGGCTGAGTGGAACAGTCTACCTAGAAGGATTGAGTGGAACAGTCTGCCTAGTAGAGTTGAGTGGAACAGTCTGCCTAGTGGAGTTGAGTGGAACAGTCTACCTAGTAGAGTTGAGTGGAACAGTCTGCCTAGTAGGGTTGAGTGGAACAGTCTGCCTAGTAGAGTTGAGTGGAACAGTCTGCCTAGTAGAGTTGAGTGGAACAGTCTACCTAGTAGAGTTGAGTGGAACAGTCTACCTAGTAGAGTTGAGTGGAACAGTCTGCCTAGTAGAGTTGAGTGGAACAGTCTACCTAGTAGAGTTGAGTGGAACAGTCTACCTAGTAGAGTTGAGTGGAACAGTCTACCTAGTAGGGCTGAGTGGAACAGTCTACCTAGTAGAGTTGAGTGGAACAGTCTACCTAGTAGAGTTGAGTGGAACAGTCTACCTAGTAGAGTTGAGTGGAACAGTCTACCTAGTAGAGTTGAGTGGAACAGTCTACCTAGTAGAGTTGAGTGGAACAGTCTACCTAGTAGAGTTGAGTGGAACAGTCTACCTAGTGGAGTTGAGTGGAACAGTCTACCTAGTAGAGTTGAGTGGAACAGTCTACCTAGTAGAGTTGAGTGGAACAATCTACCTAGTAGAGTTGAGTGGAACAGTCTACCTAGTAGAGTTGAGTGGAACAGTCTACCTAGTAGAGTTGAGTGGAACAATCTACCTAGTAGTTGAGTGGAACAGTCTACCTAGTAGTTGAGTGGAACAGTCTACCTAGTAGTTGAGTGGAACAGTCTACCTAGTAGTTGAGTGGAACAGTCTACCTAGTAGTTGAGTGGAACAGTCTACCTAGTAGTTGAGTGGAACAGTCTACCTAGTAGTTGAGTGGAACAATCTACCTAGTAGAGTTGAGTGGAACAGTCTACCTAGTGGAGTTGAGTGGAACAGTCTACCTAGTAGAGTTGAGTGGAACAGTCTACCTAGTAGAGTTGAGTGGAACAACCTACCTAGTAGAGTTGAGTGGAACAGTCTACCTAGTAGAGTTGAGTGAAACAGTCTACCTAGTGGAGTTGAGTGGAACAGTCTACCTAGTAGAGTTGAGTGAAACAGTCTACCTAGTGGAGTTGAGTGGAACAGTCTACCTAGTGGAGTTGAGTGGAACAGTCTACCTAGTAGGGTTATTGAAGTAAAAACCTTGGGTAGTCTCAAATTAAGGTTGAATAAATACATGAGTGAGAAGGGTTGTATCTGAGTGGGACTTACACATGAGTAAATATATTTATCAAAGCTTATTGGCTGAGTAACCTTGAAGGTGGACTGGGTAAATAATTCTGTTACTGGGATGGATTTGTGAAGAACCTGCCTAGTAGGGGCCACCAGACCTGCAGCAGTGTTCCTCTTTTCTTATGTTCTTGTGTTCTTTTCCACCTAATTCTCCCGTTTGTTGTTGTTCGCTTTCTTCTGTTTCTTCTTCTTCTATTATTATTTTTATTATTATTTTTATTATTATTATTATTATTATTATTATTATTATTATTATTATTATTATTATTATTATTATTATTATTATTATTATTATTGTTATTATTATTATTATTATTATTATTATTATTATTATTATTATTATTATTATTATTATTATTATTATTATTATTATTATTATTATTATTATTATTATTATTATTATTATTATTATTATTATTATTATTGGTAGTAGTAGTAGTCACAATTTTTTTTTTTATACTCTAAAAAATACACCACATTGGAGTGTTTTTGTGTGTGTGTGTGTGTGTGTGTGTGTGTGTGTGTGTGTGTGTGTGTTTGTGTGTGTGTGTGTGTGTGTGTGTGTGTGTGTGTGTTTCTTCCCACTACACATAGTCCATGTATGTTTCTCCACACTTCTCATAGTGTATGTACATATATTCAACATGAAAGTGTACAATTAAAACGTGTTCTGAATCCACCTTTTTTCTTGACCCACAGGTAAGTGGAGCCAAGTGAGACCAGGAGCCGCAGGTGTCAGCTGATGTCAGGTGTGTCGTAAATGTGGATCTTTAATATCAAATCCTACCATTCCCTGAAGGATAATATTCCTGTAATAGAGTTTCTTGACTCACGCTTAAGTTTAAGGACAAACTTAAGTGGTAAAAATTCCCCTTGCTAAATCATTGGAAGTGTTTCTGCTTCTGTACGTAACTCACTGGGCTTCATTCACAGTTGTTTATATATCACACAGTTGTAAACACTGAGCTGAGAATCATGTGACGGATTTCGTGTCCTCAGAGAAAAGCACTACAGAGCTACACACTGATCAATACTGGATAATTAAAGCTTCCTAAATATTAACTGGGTGGAATACATAACCCACGCAGAGACATGAATGAAACAAGAGATTCTGAAGGCTGTTTGTTTTGACCTTTCGGTGATACCCTCTTCATCATATAACTTAGAGGGCAAAATGTACGGCCCCCCAAGAAATATGTGTATGTTGCTTAAGCATTTGGTTTGATTTTTTAGTAGATTAAACATAGAATCTAATGATATAATTGACGTTTTTTTGAGAGAGAAAACTTTATGCATATACAATATATATATATATATATATATATATATATATATATATATATATATATATATATATATATATATATATATATATATATATATATATATATATATATATATATATATATATATATATATATATATATATATATATATATATATATATATATATATATATATATATATATATATATATATATATATATATATATATATATGTGACAACGAACGAGTGGTATTGATCAATAACAACACTGCACTAGCCAAGGACTCGAACCCATGCTGTTTTGGCCTGGCTCATGATGGGCGAAAACACATGACGCCCTTATCCAAATCATACGATCTTTAAGAGTAGGGCATCCAGCGGAACTGGATGTTGTACTCCCTACCCAAGGACACACGATGGTGTGGATGACTCTAGGCTAATTTCGCCTAGAGTCATCCACATCATCTTTATACGTATATGCTTCTAAACTGTTGTGTTCTGAGTACCTCTGCAAAAACAGTGATTATGTGTGAATGAGTTGAAAGTGTTGAATGATGATGAAAGTATTTTCTTTTAGGGGATTTTCTTTCTTTTTGCGTCACCCTGCCTCTGTGGGAGACGGCCGACTTGCTATATGTATGTATATATATATATATATATATATATATATATATATATATATATATATATATATATATATATATATATATATATATATATATATATATATATATATATATATATATATATATATACCAACGCTCTTGTATGGGTGTAAAGCATGGGGGATTACATTGCAACGAGGAGAAGGCTGGAGGCAGTGGAGGTGTCATTTCTCTGGGCAATGTGTGGTGTGAATATAATGCAGAGAATTCGTGGTTTGGATATTAGAAGGAGGTGCGGAACTACCAAAAGTATTATCAAGAGGGCTGAGGAGGGGTTGTTGAGGTGGTTCGGACATGTAGAGAGAATAGAACAAAACAGAATGATTTCGAGTGTATAAATCTGTAGTGGAGGGAGGCGGAGTAGGGGTCGGCCTAGGAAAGGTTGGAGGGAGGGGGTAAAGGAGGTTTTGTGTGCGAGGGACTTGGACTTCCAGCAAGCATGCGTGAACGTTATTTGGTAGGAGTGAATTGAGACAAATGGCTTTTAATACATAACGTGCTGTTGGAGTGTGAGCAAACTAACATTTATGAAGGGATTCAGGGAAACCGGCAGGCCGGACTTGAGTCCTGGAGATGGGAAGTACAGTGTCTACACTCTTAAGCAGGGGTGTTAATGTTGCAGTTTTATAACTGTAGTGTAAAGCACCCCTATGGCAAGACAGTGATGGAGTGAATGATGGTGAAAGTTTTTCTTTTTCGAGCCACCCTGCCTTGGTGGGAGACGGACGATGTGTTAATAAATAAATAAATAAATAAATAAATAAATAAATAAATAAATATATATATATATATATATATATATATATATATATATATATATATATATATATATATATATATAGATATATAGATATATATATATATATATATATATATATATATATATATATATTTATATATATATATATATATATATATATATATATATATATATATATATATATACATATATATATATATATATATATATATATATATATATATATATATATATATATATATATATATATATATATATATTTATATATATATATATATATATATATATATATATATATATATATATATATATATTGATAGATAGATAGATAGATAGATATGTCTGAGTCTGTGTTTACAATCTTGTATTTTCTTTCTCTCAGATTACCTCGATTTTATCATATAATTCTTCTATTTATGTGTTAAAACAAGTCAGACGTATTGGTTTACCTTAACTCATATATTTCCTGTTGTTAGACATTTGTAACTCCCTAACAATGGTTGTGTCAGTAGACGAGTTAAGTGTTACTGACACCCACACTCCTTCCTCATGGCTCAGTTGCACTCCTACCGAGTGCCTTATTGCTGTGTTAAATTTATTTATTAACCCTGTCTGTTAAGGTGCCAGAGAGGTTAAAGAGGTTATTATGAATCAATGCACCTAAAATTACATTAGTATTTTCTAAATATGTTTTAATGTAACTATCATTTTTGAAAGCATAAATGCAATTATTATATTTGATAATATTATCAACTACACGGCTGGAAAAAAATAATTTTTAATCCAATATTTGCAGAACCTCGTAACTTGTAATGGATATAAGACGTTCCTAACTTAAAAACCTAAATTTAAATAACAGGAACTAAGTTTTCCTTGCAATAGCACAAATGTTTAAAAATCTGGAGTGTGGTACGTGAATCAGCAGTCAACAAGATAGAATAATACACACAAATGCATCATAATCCGATGATTTATTGATGCAGTAAAGGATGGCTATTGCATTTGTCTCTTATTGTACCATCATGTAGATATTTTATTACCATTCATCACTATTCATCATTATTCAGTCCCCGAGGTCACAAATACAAAAAATGTAAATGCACTTACTTTTTTGCAAAGGTTATGATGTGTGATTTACATTTGTAAACAAATATGGCAGATGTAAACACTCCCAGGGAGACAGATGTTTATTATAAGACTAAGATGGAGGGGATGATAAGACGTCAGCTTTGACTAACATGGAGGGATGACAAGACGTCAGCTTTGACTAACATGGAGGGATGATAGGACGTCAGCTTTGACTAACATGGAGGGATGATAGGACGTCAGCTTTGACTAACATGGAGGGATGATAGGACGTCAGCTTTGACTAACATGGAGGGATGATAGGACGTCAGCTTTGACTAACATGGAGGGATGATAGGACGTCAGCTTTGACTAACATGGAGGGATGATAGGACGTCAGCTTTGACTAACATGGAGGGATGACAAGACGTCAGCTTTGACTAACATGGAGGGATGATAGGACGTCAGCTTTGACTAACATGGAGGGATGATAGGACGTCAGCTTTGACTAACATGGAGGGATGATAGGACGTCAGCTTTGACTAACATGGAGGGATGATAGGACGTCAGCTTTGACTAACATGGAGGGATGACAAGACGTCAGCTTTGACTAACATGGAGGGATGATAGGACGTCAGCTTTGACTAACATGGAGGGATGATAGGACGTCAGCTTTGACTAACATGGAGGGATGATAGGACGTCAGCTTTGACTAACATGGAGGGATGACAAGACGTCAGCTTTGACTAACATGGAGGGATGATAGGACGTCAGCTTTGACTAACATGGAGGGATGATAGGACGTCAGCTTTGACTAACATGGAGGGATGATAGGACGTCAGCTTTGACTAACATGGAGGGATGATAGGACGTCAGCTTTGACTAACATGGAGGGATGATAGGACGTCAGCTTTGACTAACATGGAGGGATGATAGGACGTCAGCTTTGACTAACATGGAGGGATGATAGGACGTCAGCTTTGACTAACATGGAGGGATGATAGGACGTCAGCTTTGACTAACATGGAGGGATGATAGGACGTCAGCTTTGACTAACATGGAGGGATGATAGGACGTCAGCTTTGACTAACATGGAGGGATGATAGGACGTCAGCTTTGACTAACATGGAGGGATGATAGGACGTCAGCTTTGACTAACATGGAGGGATGATAGGACGTCAGCTTTGACTAACATGGAGGGATGATAGGACGTCAGCTTTGACTAACATGGAGGGATGATAGGACGTCAGCTTTGACTAACATGGAGGGATGATAGGACGTCAGCTTTGACTAACATGGAGGGATGATAGGATGTCAGCTTTGACTAACATGGAGGGATGATAGGACGTCAGCTTTGACTAACATGGAGGGATGATAGGACGTCAGCTTTGACTAACATGGAGGGATGATAGGACGTCAGCTTTGACTAACATGGAGGGGATAACTAAGACTAGTGGGACTGTGTATTTATGCCCTTCAATAACAAAACAACAACATGCTGGTGATAAATGCTCATTTAAACTCAAAAAAACGTCTCTGCTGTTTAAGAAACGAGTTTAACAAAATTAAACAAAGTTTGTAATTGCAGAACTACCCCGTGCAGAACACACAGTCAATCACTACCTGCTATAATTGAGGTCATTCTGCTGTTTAAGAAACGAGTTTAACAAAAATAAACAAAGTTTGTAATTGCAGAACTACACCGTGCAGAACACACAGTCAATCACTATCTGTTATAATTGCAGAATGACCCCGTGCAGAACACAGTCAATCACTACCTGTTATAATTGCAGAATGACCCCGTGCAGAACACAGTCAATCGCTACCTGTTATAATTGCAGAATGACCCCGTGCAGAACACAGTCAATCACTACCTGTTATAATTGCAGAATGACCCCGTGCAGAACACAGTCAATCACTACCTGTTATAATTGAGGTCATAACCTCAAGACGTCTCAGACACCTTTCCCGGAGGGAAGATGTAATTACAAGCATTACTTCGCAGTAAGTCTATCAACTAGGTAGCCATTTACACACTGGAATGCGTTGATAGATAATTAAGAAGTGCTTTTCTCACGGCGTGGGTAACCGTATCCTGACAGCCCTGAGGCTGAATCAGTGAAGATATGCGGTAGTGAATTGTTCAGTGAATTGATCTGTGGCAGATAAGGGAGTTACAGAGTTGTCTATGTGGATGTAAAGTGACGCTGGCTTATGTGAACATGGTGAACGCAAGATTCATTATGAGTTATGTAAAGAGACATTACCTCAGTCCATGTGTGTTGCTGTGTACATCTGACAGTCTCTGTCATAACATGTGAGGCATACACCTCTCTCATGTGTTTTATCCTGATGTGATTGGTGGTGTTGAATTTCAGGTGTTAAGAAATTTTCTCCAAGGATCTCTCTTTTTTTTTTTACACAGGGTTTGACAAGGTTAAGGATCCCTAGCTTTATTGACAGCTATTTACAGGTTAAGGATTCCTAACTTTATTGGCAAGCTAAGAGCTGTTACCTACATCAGCTCATTTGAAAGTATTTTTATTGTTATGAGACATACAAGTAGGGAACAGGATGAAGTTGGAGCCATCTGTGGGCCAGCATTTTCATTTGATCAACTGACTTTATCTCGTTGACATCATTATGCTGTACGAACGTGTTCCATACTCGAGTCATCCTGGGTATATATGATCTCAGATGGAGTGATGTTCTGGAGAAGGGTACAGCCAGAGTGAAGTTGATCCTTTCTGCCCGTCTTGTCGCATAAAAGCTTGTTTCACGCTGTCCTCGAAGTGGTTCCAAGTGTGGTACTTTGACAATATTGGCCTTGTACATAACAGTAAGGCCACCCACATCCCTCCTGTGTTGAAGGCTTTGCTGAAATGACAGATCTATCCAGGATGGGTCCAGGCGAGAGATGAGACGTCTTGCTCTGTTCTCTACTCTGTCAAGCAGTCGCAGATGAGAGGTGGGGGGGGGCAGGCAAATCAAGAAAGTGGAGCATACTCAAGGTGTGAGCGTACTTGTGCCTCGTACAGAATCTTGCAACCCCTACTTTCAAGCAGATGCGAGATATGGCGAAGCGCTGTAAGCTTCCTGGCTGCCTTGTTTGCAAGATTTACAACATGGTTCTTCATGGTTAGTTTGGAGTCAAATTTCACCCCAAGGATATCAACTTCTTCTCCAGGTGCCAACACCCTCCCATTCATCCTTACTACTGCACCAGCATTACCATCATGGTGCCTAGAGACGATCATCATTTGCGTTTTCTCAGGTGCAAATGTTACTTGCCATCTATTTCCCCAAGCTGATATAGCTCTTAGCTGGTGATTGATGTAGCTTAGAGCAGCTGGCATTTCTTCTCTTGGATAAGTGAATGTCAGTGTACAGTCGTCTGCATATGCATGTGATTCTGGGATGAGATGAAGAAGGTCGTTGAAGTAGACATTCCATAACAACGGACCCAGCACGCTTCCTTGTGGAACGCTTGCCCCAATAGGATGCCTTGCTGATTCCGTTCCATTGAGGACTACACTTAGAGATCTACCATGAAGGTAATCACTGAGGAGACATAGCGTAGAGCCTGCAATTCCCAGTGCTTGAAGTTTTGCTAAGAGGCCCTGGTGCCACACCCGGTCGAAAGCGCCAGCAATGTCCAGTGCTACCACTCAGCTGACTTTGGATTCATCCAGTGACTGGTGCCACTTAGTGGAGAGGTTTAACAACAGATCAGCAGCAGAGTAACCTTTCCTGAAGCCATATTGACGATCACAAAGTAGTGAGTGGTAGTGGAAAAACTCTGTCGTTTGTCTTGAGATTTTTGTCTCAAGGATCTTACCAGTGATTGACAGCAGTGACACTGGTCTGTAGTTGCTGATTTCTGCTCTGCTCTTCTTTTTGTGAACAGGGACTCTTTCCACAGAGAGGGCCATTTACACTGTACTAGGCAGTGCTGAAAGATGCGAGTTAGAGGTGCTGCTAGCTGGTCTGCACATCTTCTCAGCAATCTTGGGCTCAACTTGTCTGGGCCCACAGCCTTTTCTTGGTCAAGCGATTTAAGAAGGAAATGCACCTCCTCCTGCCTTATTGTTACCACTGACAGTTTTGACACAGTTCTTGCAGCTAGCCAAGGAGGGTCCCTTGCTGGATCAGGAACTTGCATTTTGGTAGCAAAGTGTTCAGCAAAGAGGTCCGCCTTCTCTTGACTACTAGTAGAGGTGGTCCCATCCTGTCGATTTAGACAGGGACCACCAGGTTTTGGAGCCTACCCTACCTGATGCTAGCTTTCTTTTTGTGTCCACCTCCCATTTGCAATGGCTCACTGTTGAACGTCACCAATATGCCCTCAGGCTTGCCTGTGCAAGTTCCTGTTATAGGTGGTAGGATGTCTCTTAGACCTTCGTTATGCTTTGTACTTAGCAGTAGCAGCCTCTCTACAACGAAAGCCAAACCAAGGCTGATCTGTAGGCTTCGTCACATATTGCCGGTGAGGAATGCGTTCTTGTTGTAGATTAAGGATGTGTCCAGTGAAGGCTTTCACTTGGTTGTCAACATCCCCTTGGAGAAGAGCATTCCAATCGGTGGTGGCGAGCTCAGAGCAAAGGGCTGGCCAATTACCTCTTTCCCATAGTCAGGTTGTGCGTGTGGACTCCTCACCTCGTTCTGTTGGGATCTTAAGTGTCGTAAAAACAGCCTTGTGGTCAGATGATCCAACGTAGCCGAATGGTTGACAAGTGACTATACCTTCTGCCAGATCACTTACTACTGGGTCAAGGGAGGAGCCAGAGATGTGAGTAGGGAAATCAACAAAGTTTCTCATGTCAAACACTACAAGAAGGTCATCAAAGTCCCTCTGTATAAGGTGCTGGTTGAGGTCACCAACAATTATGAAATGTTGACAGTTGTGTTGTAGCAGAAGGGAGTCAATATTTTCCATTAGGAAGTTGATGGGGTCTGCATGTTGCCACTGAGGTCTGTACATTGCACATGCTAGTACAGAGGTACTAGTGTTTATACAGAGCTTGAAGAACATCATTTCGAGATGTGTAGGGGTGGCAACATCAATGTGCTGGGCATGAACACTTTTAGAGAAGCACACAGCAACACCTCCTTGCCCTTGCCTTCTCTCTCTCTCTCTCTCTCTCTCTCTCTCTCTCTCTCTCTCTCTCTCTCTCTCTCTCTATCTCTCTCTCTCTCTCTCTCTCTCTCTCTCTCTCTCTCTCTCTCTCTCTCTCTCTCTCTCTCTCTCTCTCTCTCTCTCTTTCTATTCTAATACACGCGCACACACTCGTTCCCGCTCCCCACACACCAACACATACATACACACACACACACACACACACACACACTTCAGTCACAAAATAGTCAGTAAGTGGAATAGTTTCAGAAGCAATACAGTGGAGGCAGGATTCATACACAGCTTTAAGAAAAGGTATGATACAGCTCATGGAGCAGGAAGAGTGACCCAGTAGCGGCCAGTGAAGAGGCGGGGCCAGGAGCTGTGACTCGACCCCTGCACCCACAACTAGGTGAGTACACACACTCAAACACACACACACACACACACACACACACACACACACACACACACACACACACACACACACACACACACACACACACAAGCCTCAGGGGTTCAACTCCTAATTGAGTCTCCTAATTACCTGTACTGGTACTGAAGGGAGGCAGTGAAGGTCTGTCTTGTACACCTCTCTGACCTCTCTGACCTCTCTGACCTCTCTGACCTCTCTGACCTCTCTGACCTCTCCGAGCCCTCTGACCTCTCTGACCTCTCTGACTTCTCTGACCTCTCTGACCTCACTGACCTCTCTAACCCCTCTGACCTCCCGTCACACTGGTGGTTACAGTGACCTGCCATTACACTGGTAGTTACAGTGACCTGCCATCACACTGGTGGTTACAGTGACCTGCTATCACACTGGTGGTTACAGTGACCTGCCATCACACTGGTGGTTACAGTGACCTTCCATCACACTGGTGCTTACAGTGACTTACCATCACACTGGTAGTTACAGTGACCTGCCATCACACTGGCGGTTACAGTGACCTGCCATTACACTGGTGGTTACAGTGACATGCCATCACACTGGTGGTTACAGTGACCTGCCATCACACTGTTGATTACAGTGACTTACTATCACACTGGTGGTTACAGTGACTTACCATTACACTGGTGGTTGCAGTGACTTACCATCACACTGGTGGTTACAGTGACCTACCACCACACTGGTGGTTACAGTGACCTGCCATCATACTGGTGGTTACAGTGACCTACCATTACACTGGTGGTTACAGTGACCTACCGTCACACTGGTGGTTACAGTCACCTACCGTCACACTGGTGTTTACAGTGACTTACTGTCACACTTGTCGTTACAGTAACCTACCATCACACTGGTGGTTACAGTGACCTACCATCACACTGGTGGTTACAGTGACCTACCATCACACTGGTGGTTACAGTGACCTACCATCACACTGGTGGTTACAGTGACCTACCATCACACTGGTGGTTACAGTGACCTACCATCACACTGGTGTTTACAGTGACCTACCATCACACTGGTGGTTACAGTGACCTACCATCACACTGGTGGTTACAGTGACCTACCATCACACTGGTGGTTACAGTGACCTACCATCACACTGGTGGTTACAGTGACCTACCATCACACTGGTGGTTACAGTGACCTACCATCACACTGGTGGTTACAGTGACCTACCATCACACTGGTGGTTACAGTGACCTACCATCACACTGGTGGTTACAGTGACCTACCATCACACTGGTGGTTACAGTGACCTACCATCACACTGGTGGTTACAGTGACCTACCATCACACTGGTGGTTACAGTGACCTACCATCACACTGGTGGTTACAGTGACCTACCATCACACTGGTGGTTACAGTGACCTACCATCACACTGGTGGTTACACTGACCTACCATCACACTGGTGGTTACAGTGACCTACCATCACACTGGTGGTTACAGTGACCTACCATCACACTGGTGGTTACAGTGACCTACCATCACACTGGTGGTTACAGTGACCTACCATCACACTGGTGGTTACAGTGACCTACCATCACACTGGTGGTTACAGTGACCTACCATCACACTGGTGGTTACAGTGACCTACCATCACACTGGTGGTTACAGTGACCTACCATCACACTGGTGGTTACAGTGACCTACCATCACACTGGTGGTTACAGTGACCTACCATCACACTGGTGGTTACAGTGACCTACCATCACACTGGTGGTTACAGTGACCTACCATCACACTGGTGGTTACAGTGACCTACCATCACACTGGTGGTTACAGTGACCTACCATCACACTGGTGGTTACAGTGACCTACCATCACACTGGTGGTTACACTGACCTACCATCACACTGGTGGTTACAGTGACCTACCATCACACTGGTGGTTACAGTGACCTACCATCACACTGGTGGTTACAGTGACCTACCATCACACTGGTGGTTACAGTGACCTACCATCACACTGGTGGTTACAGTGACCTATCACACTGGTGGTTACAGTGACCTACCATCACACTGGTGGTTACAGTGACCTACCATCACACTGGTGGTTACAGTGACCTACCATCACACTGGTGGTTACAGTGACCTACCATCACACTGGTGGTTACAGTGACCTACCATCACACTGGTGGTTACAGTGACCTACCATCACACTGGTGGTTACAGTGACCTACCATCACACTCACTGACCTACCATCACACTGGTGGTTACACTGACCTACCATCACACTGGTGGTTACACTGACCTACCATCACACTGGTGGTTACAGTGACCTACCATCACACTGGTGGTTACAGTGACCTACCATCACACTGGTGGTTACACTGACCTACCATCACACTGGTGGTTACAGTGACCTACCATCACACTGGTGGTTACAGTGACCTACCATCACACTGGTGGTTACAGTGACCTACCATCACACTGGTGGTTACAGTGACCTACCATCACACTGGTGGTTACAGTGACCTACCATCACACTGGTGGTTACACTGACCTACCATCACACTGGTGGTTACAGTGACCTACCATCACACTGGTGGTTACAGTGACCTACCATCACACTGGTGGTTACAGTGACCTACCATCACACTGGTGGTTACACTGACCTACCATCACACTGGTGGTTACAGTGACCTACCATCACACTGGTGGTTACAGTGACGGTGTAAGAATTGTTTGTAGGCTGATTCTCTCTCGATTATGGGACGGATAATCGATTCTGCACATCTGTTGGCGCTGAGTGCTGCTGGTAGGCCATGGCTAGCATTCACCAGTAGGCTTGCTATATAGGCCTACCTCATAGTGCAAAATCTCCTACAGATACTCATCAGTTCTGTTCCATTATTTATAGCCGAGTGTCACACTGTTCACAATGTTCAGGGAAGTGTTTAATAATCTATTTGCGTGTGTTTCAAGACACTTTTTCAGTGCATATTTCTCTATTTTAATATTCATTAACAGCTTCCCTGAGCGTGATTTGATAACTTCGATCTGGATCCATCTGGACTCAGGAAAAAGACTCTCTGATCGCGGGTTCTAACCCCGCCCGTGGTGTGGTTTGGATCCGACTGAGTTGCAGTGACTATTTGTTCAGACATTCCTGGAGTCTGTTTTCCTGCAGTTTTGTTATTTCCTGTTCAGTGCATATGCTCCTCGTTATTTTGATATTATTGGCAAAGAAGGTTGTGTGTGTGTGTGTGTGTGTGTGCGTGCGTGTGTGTGTGTGTGTGTGTGTTTGTGTTTATGTACTCACCTATTTGTACTCACCTATTTGTGGTTGCAGGGGTCGAGTCCTAGCTCCTGGCCCCGCCTCTTCACCGGTTGCTACTAGGCCCTCTCTCTCCCCGCTCCATGAGCTTTATCAAACCTCGTCTTAAAACTGTGTATGGTTCCTGCCTCCACTACGTCATTTTCTAGGCTATTCCACTGCCTTACAACTCTATGACTGAAGAAATACTTCCTACTATCTCTCTGACTCATTTGTGTCTTCAACTTCCAATTGTGTGTGTGTGTGTGTGTGTGTGTGTGTGTGTGTGTGTGTGTGTGTGTGTGTGTGTGTGTGTGTGTTCTACACTATTTGTACTCACCTGTTCGTGGATGCAAGGGTCAAGTCAGTCCTCCTGGCCCCGCCTCTTCGCTGGTCGCTACTAGGGTCCACTCTCTCCCTGCTCCAAGAGCTTTATCACACCTCTTTTTGAAGCTATGTGTGATAACTGCCTCCACTACCTCACTTTCCAGACTATTCCACTTACCGACAACTGTATGACTGAAGAAATACTTCCTAACATCCCTGTGACTCATCTGAGTCTTCAACTTCCAATTGTGTCCCCTTGTTGCTGTGTCCCATCTCTTGAACTTCCTGTCTCTGTCCACCTTGTCAATTCCTCTCAGTATTTTATATGTCGTTTTCATATCCTCCCCTGTCACTCCTGTCTTCCAGTGTAGTCAAGTCGAGTTCTCTTAACCTCTCCTCGTAGGACATGCACCTTAGAAGACAGGTAAAGAAACTCAACCAGACGACAAGAGGACAGGAGGGACATGATAACAACATATAAAATACTGAGAGGAATCGACAAGGTGTATGTGTATGTGTGTTCATATATTTGTACAAACCTTTTTGTATTTATAAAAGTCTGGGTTCAACTTCCGGCATTGCTTCTTAACTGGCCTCTACTGGAGTTACTCTCACCTCTCTTCAGTCTGACTCTTCTTACCCGGTCCTCCACTGCTGTCATCTTTTCATTGGCTTGTTAGTAAATTAGACACATGTGCAACTCTTGGGTATCTTTATTGAGGAAACGTTTCGCCACACAGTGGCTTCATCAGTCCATACAAAGGAGAAGCTTGAAGAACAGGAGGAGAATGAGGTAATCATCTACAAACCTGTCAGACACTGCAACTTCTTGGGATCTTAATACTTGGGAATTCTTCTCTTGCCTAATTCTTGGGCACGACCTACTTCAACATTGAACAAATGTTACACGACCTATGACTGCTGCACCTCTCCTGCCAACGGTTTATAAGCTGCTTCTCAGCACGTATGCCGTATTCTATTCAAGATTGATGGACTGACCACATCGACTCAAGGTTGAGGGACTGATTACCTCATTCTCCTCCTGTTCTTCAAGATTCTCCTTTGTATGGACTGATGAAGCCACTGTGTGGCGAAACGTTTCCTCAATAAAGATACCCAAGAGTTGCACATGTGTCTAATTTATCAACATGTCGGTTCTCTGAACCATTCATCTACAAATTGGCTTGTTAGGTTAGGTTAGGTTAGGTTAGGTTAGGTTAGGTTAGGTTAGGTTAGGTTAGGTTAGGTTAGGTTAGGTTAGGTTAGGTTAGGTTACGTTAGGTTAGGTTAGGTTAGGTTCGTCATGAAACACGACAAGTGTTCCTGACGCGGGTCTTAGTCAGATGATGACTCGCAGTTGGAGCTTTTGGTCATCTGACCGAGGCCTTCCGCTGGCTTACCGGTCCACCCCTTTAAAAATTATGTTCAGAGTTATAACCATTTCTATGATGTATATTGGGTTGTATATCAGCATCCTCGACCTGTCTCTCAGTCTCTCTCATCTCTCTTCGTTTTCCACTTCTCCTCCTTTCTCTATTTTCAACAATTTATCGCCTTCTATATTTTCTCATATTCTTCGCCTTAAATTCTCCCCTTCATTTATTCTCTGTGTCAACCCTCGTTTATCATCCTTGTGCGGTTGTTTCGTCTTCATCTGGGCAGGAATTTCTCCAGCTGCCTCCTGACACATGTGTGTGTGTGTGTGTGTGTGTGTGTGTGTGTGTGTGTGTGTGTGTGTGTGTGTGTGTGTGTGTGTGTGTGTGTGTGTGTGTGTGTGTGTGTGTGTGTGATATCTTCAGTAAGTGCTGGTAAAGATGGAACATAATTTCTTATCTTCATCAAAGTGTTCGTTATCTTGTTCGTTATCTTGTGTTTACATTCACTCTTGTCGTTGCTTTATTTGTCGTTGTTATTCCTCGTTGATGCTACCAATAATGTGATGCCTGTTGGCAATGCCGTTATTGTTGCTGCTGTTGCTGATGGTACTGTTGTTGTTGTGTGTGAGTGTTGTTGTGGTTGCTGCAGCAGTGCCGCCACCACCACTGTCCATCCCTCTTAGTGAGGCGGATAATGCTGCACTCAAGCAGTTCCTTGCTGCGATTTTATCTTGTTTATCGTGTGACGCAATTTTCTCAGGAGGGTTTCAACGGCGGCGGTGGCTCCGGCGGTGGCTCCGGCGGTGGCTCCAGCGGTGGCTCCGGCGGTGGCTCCGGCTGTGGCTCCGGTTGCAGTTGTACCTCATAGTATCTCTTTTGGGTCGACTCCATCAAACCTCCACTTCAGACGTTACCTGTAGGTTGCCTGTAGTCACTTCCGGAGGTCACCAGGCCTCCTGGTTGCCGGTCTGATCCATCAAGCTGTTGGTACCCGCTGCTCATAGTCCCAAGGATGCACCACATCCCGTCTGATCAGGAGTTAATTTGAGGAATTTGTCAAGTTCGGTCTTGAAGTCAGTCAGGGGTGTGTTTTTAATCCTCCTTATGCACGAAGAAAGATTGATTTAGAGTCACGGTTCTCCTACATTAACTTGGTTATCTGTGTGTACTCATCGCCGTCTTGGCACTGGAATATCTCAAACCGTTTATGTGAAGTGATTTCGGCTCGCAGATTTGGGACCAATCCCTTCAGAATCTTCCAGATAGAGACTATCATGTATCTTTCTCGCCTGATCTATGCATATATTTTGAGGAACTTCAGGTGCTTGACTGAATTTATACCAGCAGCTGTAAAGGTTCTGCGCACATTTTTCAGGTACGCAGCTTCGCCAACCTTCAGGGGGGCCGTTATTACACTGTTATAACGTTATTGTGTGTCTTGAACCTGAGACCTTCTGACATTGTCGCTCCCAGGTCTCTCACAATTGACTTGCATTCTGTTGAGTGATTTGAGTTTTTGTGTTCCAATTGTTGTTTATTTCGTCAATCCTTCCGCAAAGTAGTAACTGAAATCTGTCTTTATTAAGCATTATATTGTTATTAGCCCACTGGAACACTCGGTTTACATGATCCTGGAGACTCGCTGTGTCTTGTATCAATGCCACTCTCCTGCAAATTCTAGTATCTTCTGCGAAAAGGACAATACCTTAATATGGAATATGTCCGTATGTCAATATAAGAATAAGTGGCGTGAATACTGCCCCTTGAGGGACAGAACTCTTCACTGGAGCAGCCCCTGGCTTTAGTCTTTGGGTTCTCTTAGAACTTCAAATATCCATCTTCCCTCTTTTCCAGTTGCTATCTTTGCACGCATTTTATGAGCAATTACCCCCATGATCCCATTTGTCAAAGGCTTGTGCGAAGTAGGTGTCCACTACATTACTCTTGTCGCCCTGTGTAACGAAGCCCACGTCGTAGTGATCTAGCACTTGTGAGAGGCTGGAGTGACCTGTTCTGAACCCAAGCTCACCTAACTTGCGCAACTGCTGTCATTTCAGATGATTGGCGATTTTGATGATTGACTTTGAGAAAGCCGATCGATAGTTGCTTTTCCGTTTTATGAACGACCAAAAAACTAAAAGTTGTTAGAGTTTTTCTATAGACTGGAGGAAGAATTGTACATAAGAAAGAAGAGCACTGCAGCAGGTCTACTGGTCCATGCTAGGAAAGTCCAAGTCACACCCACTTAAGAAGGCAGGACCACTGCTGCAGACCTACTCGCCAGTGCTAGACAAGTCTAGCTTCGCTGCTTCTCGCAGTCAAACAGACTACCCAAGCTGTTGAATTTAATTTTAAAGTGATCACTCACGGAGAGACCAGATATCAGTAATAAGAGAAGGTTGACTCACTGGTAACATTACATTGCAGTCGACGATTTTACGATAACACTTTCACACGATGCAACAAATCGCTGAGAAAACCTAAAGAAAGTGCCGGGGAAAAGTCAAGAACTGTTTTGGTAAAGTGACTGAAACTCTTTCCAGTGCAGGAGACAATATAATGAAGGAACCTCTTCCAAGATCGTCCTTAAATGCACGTTTGTGGGACTTCCGAAGGTGAACACAACATGATTCCAACTTGGATCAGAATAAAAATTCGACGCCGGAACATTGATTCGTGGAATCGTTCGCTATATTTATTACGAACTTCTCCTCTCCTCTCTTTTATTTTCCTTAAGAGAAAGCTCGCTGTTCTGAGGTCGCTTAAAAAAATATTGAGGATAAGTCTTATCCTGGCCCTTGTACGACTTTTCCTACATTACCTACGAGACCACGATGATAGGAACGACCAGATGGTACCATATCTGGTCTACCACTCACACCCCATCACACAGGATGGGTCTACCACATCCCATCACACAGGATGGGTCTACCACATCCCATCACACAGGATGGGTCTACCACGTCCCATCAAACAGAATGGGTCTACCACATCCCATCACACAGGATGGGTCTACCATATCCCATCACACAGGATGGGTCTACCACATCCCATCACACAGGATGGGTCTATCACATCCCATCACACAGGATGGGTCTATCACATCCCATCACATAGGATGGGTCTACCACTCACATCCCATCACAGACGATGGGTCTACCATTCACATCCCATCACATAGGATGGGTCTACCACTCACATCCCATCACACAGGATGGGTCTACCACTCATATCTCATAACACAGGATGGGTCTACCACATTCCATCACGAAAGATGGGTCTTTCACACCCCATCACACAGGATGGGTCTACCACATCCCATCACACAGGATGGGTCTACCATTCACATCCCATCACACAGGATGGGTCTACCATTCACATCCCATCACACAGGATGGGTCTACCATTCACATCCCATCACACAGGATGGGTCTACCACTCACATTCCCTCACACAGGATTGGTCTACCACTCACTTCCCATCACACAGGATGGGTCTACCACTAACATCCCATCACACAGGATGCGTTTACCATTCACATCCCATCACGCAGGATGGGTCTACCACTCACATCCCATAACACATGATGGGTCTACCACATCCCATCACACAGGATGGGTCTCTCACATCCCATCACACAGGGTGTGTTGACCACTCACATCCCATCACACAGGATGGGTCTACCACTCACATCCCATCACACAGGATGGGTCTACCATTCACATCCCATCACACAGGATGGGTCTACCACTCACATCCCATCACACAGGATGTGTCTACCACTCATCCCATCACACAGGATGGGTCTACCACTCATCCCATCATACAGGATGGGTCTCTCACTCTCATCCCATCACACAGGATGGGGTCATCACGACTATTTTTCAAAGCTGGTAGAGAACAAGGATTTACAGCATATTTTAATAAAGGGGAAGCGTGAAATCCGCATGAACCACAGCACTTAGGAAATGAAAAACCTCGTTACTGTTTCAGTCGGTAAATGAAGTTTGCGAGGTGTCAGGCTGTAAACCGGCTCAGTAATGCATGGAGCATTTCAGTAAATCAGTAGCACTAAATTATTAGGCAGATTATACACAGCCAGAGGTGTCACTGACCTGTGTTACCAGTGGTATTACTGCTAGTCCAGCCACAACACAACACCTTCCGTGTTTCACTAGTGGTATTATTGCTGGTCCAGCCACAACACAACACCTTCCCTGTTTCACTAGTGGTATTACTGCTGGTCCAGCCACAACACAACACTTTCCGTGTCTCACCAGTGGTATTACTGCTGGTCCAGCCACAACACAACACCTTCCGTGTTTCACTAGTGGTATTACTGCTAGTCCAGCCACAGCACAACACCTTCCGTGTTTCACTAGTGGTATTACTGCTGGTCCAGCCACAACACAACACTTTCCGTGTCTCACCAGTGGAATTACTGCTGGTCCAGCCACAACACAACACCTTCTGTGTTTCACCAGTGGTATTACTGCTGGTCCAGCCACAACACAACACCTTCCGTGTCGCACCAGTGGTATTACTGCTGGTCCAGCCACAACACAACACCTTCCGTCTCACCATCGGTATTACTGCTGGTCCAGCTGCAACACAACACCTTCCGTGTCTCACCAGTGGTATTACTGCTGGTCCAGCCACAACACAACACCTTCCGTGTCTCACCAGTGGTATTACTGCTGGTCCAGCCACAACACAACACCTTCCGTGTCTCACCAGTGGTATTACTGCTGGTCCAGCCACAACACAACACCTTCCGTGTCTCACCAGTGGTATTCTTCTGGTCCTGCTACAACACAACAACACAATCAGCAACAAGCTACTATATTCGGAAAAAGAAAAACTCACAGGACTTGTGTTGCAGGCCTCCAGTAGCGAGATGTGTTGTCAGGATCGGCCTCTAACAGCCATAGTTATCACTCACCAAGGAAAGAAATTAACTCATTGATAACTTGTGTGATCTCAATGTCATTTTGTTATTGATAATTTTTGAGGCCGAGAAGTTAAACCTATTATGGTCGTAAAGCGACGAAGAGAATGGAAGGCATTCAGGTTCGATCCTAGGAAGAGGAGGACAAAATCCAGTTCTCTTAATCCAGAGCCGCTGGCATGGCAGTATCTTCATTGAGGAGGTACTGTACTTTCCGCCATATAAGGCGCGCTTTTTCCCTAGAAAATATAATGAAAAAAGTAAGGTCAGCGTCAAGGGTAGGCTTTGCGTTACACTTTAGCAGTTGTTTACTAACGTTACGTTACAACTGCTTGAAAACATCGTCTTAGATGTTTCGTTTGATCCTGCGCCTTATATGCCGGAAAATACGGTATCTTATTTCCTTCATTAAAGCATTATGTAAACTATGTACAAAATATACCTAGAGTATACCTGGAGAGGGTTTAGGGGTCAACGCCCCCGCGGCTCGGTCTGAGACCAGGCCTCGTGGTGGATCAAGGTCTGATCAACCAGGCTGTTACTGCTGATCGCACGCAAGCTGACGTACGAACCACAGCCCGGTTGGTCAGGTACTGATATTAGGTGCCTGTCCAGTGCCTTCTTGAAGACAGTCAGGGGTCTATTGGTAATCCCCATTATGTATGCTGGGATGCAGTTGAACAGTCTCGGGCCCCGGACACTTATGTGTTGTCTCTCAGTATAGTGGTGGCACCCCTGATTTTTATTGGGGTAATGTTGCATCTCCTGCCGAGTCTTTAGCTTTCAAAGGGAGTGATTTTCGTGTCTGGCACAAGCCAGGTCAGCAATTAACAATGAAAGCAAGTGTCTACACGAGCCAGACGCCTCAGTGAGATATACACCAAATAGTTACTATAGACAGTGTGAGCGGAACTATTACTGGGATAGTGTCACACCATCCTCCTCCTCCCACAACTCTAACCTGACAAGTTAAATTGCCAGAGCACAGATAATGGTGTCCTCTGGCAGTCTATGTACGGTTATATACTACCGCTAGATGGCTCTGGTCACCGTGTTTACACTTAGCAAAGATGATTGCGTGGTTGTGATTTGCGTTTGCTTGTGCCACATAAACATATTCGGAATATGCAATGGTTGGTGATTTAGCGAAGTGGTGGTGGTAGAGGAAGAAGATTAAGAAGAGGATGAAGAAGACGAGAAGGAGGAAGAGGACGTGGGACAGAGTGTAGGGCCAGGAATTATACCACAGGCTGTGAGGATCCACCACAGGAGATCAACGAGGCTGTGGGGACCAGCATGGAGTCTAGTGTCGCTCTGAGACTCGCCAGACGGTCCCAGACCAGCAGTTCTCCTTCCTATCGCATCTTCCTGCTTCCTTCAGGCAGTTAGTCTACGCTAGTTTACAACCAGTTGTTCTTCCCTGTCCTATCTATGACCCATTCATGAAATCATTGGAACGTATTTACAGTGGCTCTTTTCAGTTCTCTAATACATACTAGGATCGACATACTACAGAGAAAGTTACGATGGACAACGTTTCGCTCTTGATATGACTCTAACCGACAGGTTGATAAATTAGACACATGTACAACACTTGGGTATCCTTATTGAGGAAACGTTTCGCCACACAGTGTCTTCACTAGTCCAATACAAAGGAGAATAGTGAAGATCATGCAGATGGTCAGGCACATGATTGGAATCCACCAAATATTGACTCGCTGATTAATAATTGGGAAAATAAAAGGTTATAAGACCGTGGCTCCCTTTACTACTCAAGGTATACATTGCTCTTCCCTTTTGCCCTTCAAAATGAGTTTTTTTCTCTCTCTATTTCTCGTCATAACGTGTCTTATCCTCTCTTCACCCGCCTCAAGATGGACTTCATCTATGCTCCTTCAAAATAAACTTTATCCATGTTACTCCTCCAAACACACGGTTTTCTCTCTTTTATCCTTTAATGCTTTATTTCCGTCTCTTGAAACTCGTGTTATCTTCCCATTTTTCTATTAAGATTCACCTTGTTCGCCCTTTTTTTCTTTTTAAAGGTACGTTATTCTCTCTTATATCTCTCAAAATCCACATCTTTATCCCAAATATCCCACAAAACGAACGTTATCCTTCTGTATATTTCTCAGTCTGCACGTTCACCCCTTTACCTCTCAAAACGTAAGTTATCCTGCCTTTTACCTCTCAAAACTTACTTTATCCTGCCTTTTACCTCTCAAAACGTATGTTATCCTTTCTTTTACCTCTCAAAACTTATGTTATCCTGCCTTTACCTCTTGAAACGTACGATATCTTGCCTTTTACCTTTTAAATCTACGATGTCCTGCCTTTTACCTCCTACAGCTTACACTTTCCTTATTTTATCATCCCTCAAAAACATTCATCCTATTCCTCCTCCTCCTCCTCCTCCTCCTCCTCCTCCTCCTCCTCCTCCTCCTCCTCCTCCTCCTCCTCCTCCTCCTCCTCCTCCTCTTCCTCCTCCTCCTCCGTCTGGCCCTGACAACGTCCATACTTCACTCAGAACGTACGCATCCCACCGTACATTCTTGACCAACTCCGTCAAGAGATTCATTCTTGCCTTGTCTGGAACTTTCAGTACATCACGATTACAAATTAATACGTAGTGTTCCGTTACGGACGCCACACGACCAACTGTCCATTGAACGTGTTATGTTTGCCCACTGTGTGCACTAAATTTGTTATATTTG
>NC_091294.1:74828815-74851315 GCF_038502225.1 Cherax quadricarinatus | reverse complement strand
TAAATCTTTAATCAAATTTCAATAATTCTCGTTTTTTTTAATACAATTTTTGTCTCAATTCCCCATTCCCCCCTATTTTTGTTTTTAAATATACCTTCAGTGTTTATTGTCTTCCATTTCCCTCAATTTCCACTTTTTGGGTCAGAGAAAAAAAAATTAAAATAAATTCCCAGGTGAATAGTATAATTCTTGGGAATTTTCTTTTTATACAGTGAGTGATATTCCATGTATTCCTATTTGATTTTTTTTCTGGTCAGCATCCGGGTGTAATGTATTTTTTAAACTTTATTTTAAGCTCTCTCAGTATTTCCCATTTCCAGTTTATCTTTATGACTCAAATCCACAACATTCGAAATATTTTCTCTTGTGAACAGTGTATTGTACTGAATCATTTCGTCCTCTTCGTTAGTGGGTTTTTTTTTCCCTCAGTCCAATGTTTTTTTAGTATTTATTTTTTTTCTAACTTGAATAAAAGATTTGGTTTATCTATTCTCTTGTTTATTGTTTTCTTGTCATTCTTCCTTCTCATCTCTCTTTATTGTACTGTGTACTGTTTCATCCTCATCTGTCATACACACATCTTTGGACAAATTTGTGAAACAAGTCCTTTGTAATGTTTAATTTTTCAAATAATATATATACATTATATATATATATATATATATATATATATATATATATATATATATATATATATATATATATATATATATATATATATATATATATATATATATATATATATATATATATATATATATGTATAAATATATATATATATATATATATATATATATATATATATATATATATATATATATATATATATATATATATATATATATTATATGCTTTCTCTCACTCTCTCAGATTCCATGGAGAGTTGTTGTCTAGAACTTTTGTTTATAAGGTGAAAGATAAATTTCTCTTTCACTGTCTCTCTGTCTGTCTCTCTCTCTTTCACTCTCTCACTCTCTCTCTCTCTCTCTCTCTCTCTCTCTCTCTCTCTCTCTCTCTCTCTCTCTCTCTCTCTCTCTCTCTCTCTCTCTCTCTCTCTCTCTCTCACACACACACACACACACAATTTTCTTCACCTCTTCTCCCGTTGGGTGTAGGGTTTCCAGCACGTGTGTGTGTGTTTGTGTGTGTGTAGGTGTGTACTAGGCCACAGTGAGCGTGGGTCGCCTTTCTCTCCCCTCGTGTTCTCTCCCCTCGTGTTCTCTCCCCTAGTGTTCTCTCCCGATCATTTCATTTAGTTATATCTGCAGTCACCTACCCTCGCATGGAATGTCCTTCCTTCTGCCCGCTTACACTTCCATCACCTCCCCTTAACTCCCCTCTCTTGGGTTCCTTATACAGTGTTTTCTCACCCTATGACCTTCTCTCCCTCTCTTGCACGTCCATTCATCTTCATTACTTTCATTTACTCCTGTTTCACACCTCAGCCAATCATTTACCTTCACATCCTCTCTTAATTCTTCTCACATCTTCCTACTCATTCCTTTCACATTCTTTTTCCTTCTTGTCTCCTATCCATCCCTTTCTGTCCATTTCCCTTGCTTCTCCTTCCCTCCTCCCTCACAGATCACTTTTATATCGCTAAGTTTAACTTTTAAGCCAATTAAAAAGTTGACTTAATGAGGTAAAACATTAATCTCTGTGTAGCATGACTGTGTGTGTGTGTGTGTGTGTGTGTGCATTTATGTATGTATGAGTTCTCAATGAATTGCACTTATCTAGTTATGTTTGACAGGATCGAGACTCACCTCCTGTCCTCTTTCTTTACACCTCTTTATGGCCATCACTGATTTCTGCCCTCTTGGGCCTTATCATATCTATTCTTGAAGCTTTGTGTTCACCTCACTTCCGTCAACACCTCCTCCTTATTATTCCAATTTTCTACAAACTTAAGATATAAAAAATATTTCCTTAGATCACTAGACTTCATTTTTCGGTTCAACTTGTGCCCCTGATCAATGGTGGTCTTCTAAATTCAGTCTGTCCCTATCGGCCATATCTGTTTCTCTTAATATTTCAAGCTTCTTCGCCCGCTATTTTATGGGTGGGCTCTATGCGTGGGTCACTTAATGTTTACACTAACATATGCTCTATATAAGGTGCTGAAGGAGTCTTTATTCAAGTTTCTGAATGATATTTTAAGGTTAATTAGACTTGTAAATGCCTTTGAGGTTCCACCATTTGTGTATTACTGGCGATAAACTGGGTGTTATACTTCTCTCATAGCTTATTTATATTCTGATATTTCTACCCATGCTGTATTCTGTGTCCGGTTTGCCTTACCTTGTCTATTGTACATGACCATGCATTTGTTTGGGTCAAATTCGAGTAACTACTTGTTTCAGTACATATGGAGTCTTTTCAGGTCTTCCTGATGTTCATCATTGACCTCTGCTTGTCTTGTGTTATGTTATTTCTCATTGATTTTGCATCATCCACAGTGACACATAGGACTCGATTCCCACTGGTGGGTCTTTCACATATATCAGAAACAGCAGCGGTACTAGAACTGATCCTTGCGGAACCCCAGTCGTTGCTGGGGTTCTGGAACTCTGCTTTCTAATTCTGCCTGTTACTCAAGTTTTTTAAATAATCTTTGCCTTCTTGCAGCCCAAGAAGATGCGGTTCGCCAAGCCTTTTCTTTCTTCTCTCTCTGTGGCTCTCACAAAACTTTACGAAATCTGTTAGCCAGGATTTTCCATCCATAAATCTTTTCCAGTTTTCGTGAAGAATCTCTTCTCAAAGTAGTCTTGTATCCTCTTCCTTACTACCTTCTCCAGGTACTGTGCCTCTTGTCTGAGCACATTTCTTGCTTATGGGGACCACTTGCAACTTTTTCCAATATTCTGAATCTTTTACTGACTGGAGAGGTTGTACACCTTTACTAATGGATCACATAGTGGTTTTACTTATTCTCTTAGCATCCATGAAGATGCCGTATCTGGTTCCTGTTATCTTATTATATTAAACCCAATAGCTTCTTCTCATCCTGTTGTTTCTCTGATGCTTTCCAGTACCTGTTTGGACTGATCTGATTGTCAGTGGTTACACTCCAGTCTTCGCATACTTCTGTCAGCGTCTCATTCTCTTTCTACTGCTTTATCACCTGATTTTTTTACAGTTGTATTTTGTATGTGGCTGGGGAGTTTTTTTTTGGTTCTGTTTTGGCTTTTGATGCCATATCATTTTCAAATCGTCAGCTTACCTTCTGCTTATGTATTCGTTTCTTGCTGTCCTGCTTATTTCCCGGCTTTCAGCAGGTTAATTTTCTCTCCATTCTTCCATGCTCTCTTGTTCATCTCTTAAGCCTCTGCGCATTTCTAATTGAACCCTGAGGTTTATGTTTTTCTAATTCTTTTTTCCTTCATGTTTGGTACAAATTTTCCTTTGCCTCTGGGCAGAGTAACATTGCCCTTCCCTATGAAAATTTCTCATTCCATCATCTCTCATTCTTATAGTCCCATTTGTTGTTACTTCCTTCTCTTTTTCACTTTTCCACTAAGCACTCAAAACCTATTACAACTTGATCACTAGCGCCTAGTGGTTCTTCGAAAGCAATTTCAGCTCTGTCATAATCACTGTATAAAAACTAGGTCGAGAATTGCTGGTTCATCTCCTTCCTACATTCTTGTTGTTCCCTTCATATGTCTCAGAATCTTTTCATTACAGTTTCTGCAAGTTTTGCTCCTCTTATTTCTGCTCCTCCAGGAGATTCTAGGGCTCCTTTTACTAGGAGTTTAGTTATGCTTCCTGTGCTTGTTATTTCTCTACCATCGACTCCAGTACATGAATCAGCTGCAACTATTATTTTTGTCCCTGCAGTACCCTGTTTACAGGATAATTCATTCCTTAAATGTTCATTGTTGTTATCACTGCTACATCTCCTCCTCCTCCTCCTCCTCCTCCTCCTCCTCCTCCTCCTCTTCCGTTTCCTCCTTTTCTTCCTTCTCCTCCTGCTACTATTATTTTTGTCCCTGCAATACCCTGTTTACAGGTTAATTCATTCCTTAAATGTTCATTGTTGTTATCACTGCTACATCTCCTCCTCCTCCTCCTCCTCCTCCTCCTCTTCCGTTTCCTCCTCCTCCTCCTCCTCTTCCGTTTCCTCCTCCTCCTCCTCCTCTTCCGTTTCCTCCTCCTTTTCTTCCTTCTCCTCCTCCTCCTTTGTTTCCCCTTATTGTCCTACACTGTGTTAGCCCTCTGTGAATATCACATTTATTATTATTCCTGCGAATTTCAACTCAGCAACATCTATAATATCAGGGTTTTCCTCTCCAATTGTTTCTTTCACATTTGTTTGGTGACTCCATTTACATTTGATCATCTTACTCTATCTCTGTCTCTTATTGATCTCAGAGTAAACTGTTGTCTCACCTCTGGAGACACTGGACCAGGGTCCTCTGTGGAGAGTTATGGCATTAACCTCTGCTGAAACTCTGTCTGCAAGATATATGATTTGATTTCTGTTCCATTCCTCCTCTGCTGCCTTCTCTTTACCCACAATTTCCTTCATGCCTGTCTTTCCTCCTCCGTCCTCTCTTGACAGACTGTGTCAAATTCGATTTTCTTTTCTTGACCAAATTCCTTATTTATTCATGTCTGTGACATATCTTCAATGTTTATGGACTCTTTCCTTGGCAAGGTTCTTTGTATCATGGACTCAGAGAGGAAATGAGGAAATACAAATGGAAGTGACAGTAAGAGACGCAACAGAGGGAAAGTAACTGGGCTGTTACGAATATACCCACCAGACTGTGGAAATCAACATCACCAGTCCTGTTAGGTAATTGTATGACTTAATAAGATGTCAATAGGTTGGTTTAACTAGCAACAGAACAGCTAAGAGTTTATTCTAATCTAACAACTTTCTCTTAATTATTAAGAAATCGAATCCAATACTCCTATTATTTGGTTCCCGCGACCCCATTATTTAGTTTTCATGTCCTAATTATTTGGTTCCCATGGCCCCATTATTTTGTCTCCATACGACAAAGGGGTATAGATACTATAGGTTAAGAACCCAGGAGTAGAGGATGGGGGAGGGAAGGTTATCGATTCGTACACCTGGTTACTGGTTGGTAATGGTTTCTACACCTGGGTGCTGGTTGTAATGGTTTCTACACCTGCTTGTTGGTTGGCAGTGGTTTCTGCACCGGTCTGCTCCTTGGTAATGGTTTCTCCACTTGATTATTGGTTGGTAATGGTTTCTACACCTGGTTGATGGTTGGTACTGGTTTCTACACCTGGTTGATGGTTGGCAATCATTTCTACACCTGGTTGATGGTTGTTACTGGTTTCTACACCTGGTTGATGGTTGGTACTGGTTTCTACACCTGGTTGATGGTTGGTACTGGTTTCTACACCTGGTTGATGGTTGGCAATCGTTTCTACACCTGGTTGATGGTTGGTACTGGCTTCTACACCTGGTTGATGGTTGGCAATCGTTTCTAACCTGGTTGATGGTTGGTACTGGTTTCTACACCTGGTTGCTGGTTGGTAATGGTTTCTACACCTGGTTGATGGTTGGTGATATTTTCTACACCTGGTTGTTGGTTGGTAACGGTAATGGTTTCTACACCTGGTTGCTGGTTAATAATGGTTTCTACACCTGGTTGCTGGTTAATAATGGTTTCTACACCTGGTTGCTAGTTGGTAACGGTAATGGTTTCTAAACCTGGTTGCTAGTTGGTAACGGTTTCTACACCTGATCGCTGGTTGGTAACGGTTTCTACTTCTGGTTCCTGGTTGGTAACGGTTTCTACTTCTGGTTCCTGGTTGGTAACGGTTTCTACTTCTGGTTCCTGGTTGGTAACGGTTTCTACATCTGGTTGCTGGTTGGTAACGGTTTCTACATCTGGTTGCTGGTTGGTAACGGTTTCTACTTCTGGTTCCTGGTTGGTAACGGTTTCTACTTCTGGTTCCTGGTTGGTAACGGTTTCTACTTCTGGTTCCTGGTTGGTAACGGTTTCTACTTCTGGTTCCTGATTGGTAACGGTTTCTACATCTGGTTGCTGGTTGGTAACGGTTTCTACATCTGGTTGCTGGTTGGTAACGGTTTCTACTTCTGGTTCCTGATTGGTAACGGTTTCTACATCTGGTTGCTGGTTGGTAACGGTTTCTACATCTGGTTCCTGGTTGGTAACGGTTTCTACTTCTGGTTCCTGATTGGTAACGGTTTCTACATCTGGTTGCTGGTTGGTAACGGTTTCTACATCTGGTTCCTGGTTGGTAACGGTTTCTACTTCTGGTTCCTGATTGGTAACGGTTTCTACATCTGGTTGCTGGTTGGTAACGGTTTCTACATCTGGTTCCTGGTTGGTAACGGTTTCTACTCCTGGTTCCTGATTGGTAACGGTTTCTACATCTGGTTCCTGGTTAATAACGGTTTTTACACCTGGTTGCTGGTTGGTAACGGTTTGTACATCTGGTTCCTGGTTGGTAACGGTTTTTACACCTGGTTGCTGGTTGGTAGTTCATTATTCTCTGGTAGTTCTGGTTCTCTGAGTTCCTCTGCCTTTTCCTCTCCTCCCACCTCACCTTCACAACTTTTATCTACTTAAATGTTTGATCCCATCTTGTAAGTATTTCCTCAAACTTTCCACTTCCCTAAGTTTAATGTCTTGTTTAGCCTCTGGTCGATAATTATTTCTGTTTGGAAGATCATTTTCACTGGATGTCACCTCTTTTGTTCGATCCAGTTCTGAGAGGAATTGTTTCTTGTCTCCTCTGAACCAGCAGTTGTTAAGAAGTTTGAGAGTCCATTTGTTCTCCTCTCATTTGTTCTCCTCTCATTTGTTCTCCTCTCATTTGTTCTCTTCTCATTTGTTCTCTTCTCATTTGTTCTCCTCTCATTTGTTCTCCTCTCATTTGTTCTCCTCTCATTTGTTCTCCTCTCATTTGTTCTCCTCTCATTTGTTCTCCTCTCATTTGTTCTCCTCTCATTTGTTCTCCTCTCATTTGTTCTCCTCTCATTTGTTCTCCTCTCATTTGTTCTCCTCTCATTTGTTCTCTTCTCATTTGTTCTCTCATTTGTTCTCCTCTCATTTGTTCTCCTCTCATTTGTTCTCCTCTCATTTGTTCTCCTCTCATTTGTTCTCCTCTCATTTGTTCTCCTCTCATTTGTTCTCCTCTCATTTGTTCTCCTCTCATTTGTTCTCTCATTTGTTCTCCTCTCATTTGTTCTCCTCTCATTTGTTCTCCTCTCATTTGTTCTCCTCTCATTTGTTCTCCTCTCATTTGTTCTCCTCTCATTTGTTCTCCTCTCATTTGTTCTCCTCTCATTTGTTCTCTCATTTGTTCTCTCATTTGTTCTCCTCTCATTTTTCTCCTCTCATTTGTTCTCCTCTCATTTGTTCTCTTCTCATTTGTTCTCTTATCATTTGTTCTCTTCTCATTTGTTCTCCTCTCATTTGTTCTCCTCTCATTGGTTCTCTCATTTATTCTCCTCTCATTTGTTCTCCTCTCATTTGTTCTCCTCTCATTTGTTCTCCTCTCATTTGTTCTCTCATTTGTTCTCCTCTCATTTGTTCTCCTCTCATTTGTGCTCCTATCATTTGTTCTCCTCTCATTTGTTCTCCTCTCATTTGTTCTCTCATTTGTTCTCCTCTCATTTGTTCTCCTCTCATTTGTTCTCCTCTCATTTGTTCTCTCATTTGTTCTCCTCTCATTTGTTCTCCTCTCATTTGTTCTCCTCTCATTTGTTCTCCTCTCATTTGTTCTCCTCTCATTTGTTCTCCTCTCATTTGTTCTCCTCTCATTTGTTCTCCTCTGTTACAAAAAACGCGATTCTAAAAGCTTAGAGATCTCCAGTGAATACTAGAAAGGACTGCCCTTCTAGCATTCAGCCTGTTACTGGGTTTTCGTAACAAGTAGTCAGTATCCTTTTCCAATTATCCATTAAAAATTCAGTATGGTTCAATAGTGCTTTAGGATTACAACTGGTAGGCTACTAACTAGAGAAATTAAAATTTAATAAATTTATTAAGTCTAGAGGTATATTATCAAAGTAAATTAAATCTCAGCAATCAAAATAAAATCAATCTCTCGAGTTCAGTATTATTGTGCTGAAGGCACATATCACATTTATAATTCTTAAGTACCGTCAGGTACATTAACATTTAATAAGATATTACAAATATGTACAAGTATGTGTATGCGTGTAAGTGCTCTTAAGTAGTTAGCTATGTCTCAAGACTCGAATAAGACTTAAACAAGTGACTGACAAAGTCCTCAAATAAACTAACTTCTTGACCGACTGGCAACCCGAACAGTCTGCTTGAACAACAAAGAATGCTAAGCCCAATAGCAATGCAATATCAAGCGACTGCGACACAGAATCAGGAACTGGGAAATAATATAACGACACTAAGTAGGGACCATCAGCAGATCCTCCACCAAAAGTTACAAAACTCCCATACTACTGAATCTATGTTCAGCATAGGAAAAACGCGACTGTGACAATACACAGAAACCAGTACAAAATTAGGTCAGAAGCTATAGCTAAGGACCTGAGATGTTCAGAGTGTCTATGTGACACAACCTCAGTACAACGTCGAAAATCACAAAGTCTATACAATGTTCTGTGAACAAAGTTCTACAGAACTAACAAGAATAATGAGACGGACAATCTATCCAACCACCAAGCGAGTCTAGAGCAGACTGAAAACTTCACGAGAGGTGAGGACACCCACCCCCCTCGATCACGTGATAGCCCCGTGGACAGCGCAGCTCAGAAGCCGGCAGTATAACGAGCGACAAGCGATAATTACAGTAGTTTGACAATCAAGACTAACTGAGCACATTTTATATACATCCTAACAATATGTAATATGTAACATCCTAACAACATAAGCTACGTCAAATAACATTATAAGGCAATACATTTGCGATTTAGCTATTATCGCAAATATAAGCAATATAAAATTAAATGAAAAGGTAATATACATTACATATATACATAATAATCATTGTAACCCATTCAGGGGTTGCAACATCCTCTCATTTGTTCTCCTCTCATTTGTTCTCCTCTCATTTGTTCTCTTCTCATTTGTTCTCCTCTCATTTGTTCTCCTCTCATTTGTTCTCCTCTCATTTGTTCTCCTCTCATTTGTTCTCTTCTCATTTGTTCTCCTCTCATTTGTTCTCCTCTCATTTGTTCTCCTCTCATTTGTTCTCTCATTTGTTCTCCTCTCATTTGTTCTCCTCTCATTTGTTCTCCTCTCATTTGTTCTCCTCTCATTTGTTCTCTCATTTGTTCTCCTCTCATTTGTTCTCCTCTCATTTGTTCTCCTCTCATTTGTTCTCCTCTCATTTGTTCTCCTCTCATTTGTTCTCCTCTCATTTGTTCTCCTCTCATTTGTTCTCCTCTCATTTGTTCTCTCATTTGTTCTCCTTTCATTTGTTCTCCTCTCATTTGTTTTCCTCTCATTTTTCTCCTCTCATTTGTTCTCCTCTCATTTGTTCTCCTCTCATTTTTCTCCTCTCATTTGTTCTCCTCTCATTTGTTCTCTTCTCATTTGTTCTCTTCTCATTTGTTCTCCTCTCATTTGTTCTCCTCTCATTTGTTCTCCTCTCATTTATTCTCCTCTCATTTGTTCTCCTCTCATTTGTTATCCTCTCATTTGTTCTCCTCTCATTTATTCTCCTCTCATTTGTTCTCCTCTCATTTGTTCTCCTCTCATTTGTTCTCCTCTCATTTGTTCTCCTCTCATTTGTTCTCCTCTCATTTATTCTCCTCTCATTTGTTCTCCTCTCATTTGTTATCCTCTCATTTCTCTCATTTGTTCTCTCATTTGTTCTCCTCTCGTTTGTTCTCCTCTCATTTGTTCTCCTCTCCCCTTGTTGTATGAACCACTGTTCTTTATGTTCATGCAGAACAACCGTCTGTGCCGTGTTCTGTACGACTTCTGTCATTTTATCATCCATTTTCATCATATCTTCCTCTTCTCTTCCTCTTCCTCTCTGCTTCTTCCCAAATTATTTCAACCCTTCGGTTATGACAGCCAATGGCTTCTGTCTTTCTTACAACCTGGTCTCAACATTTACGTCACTCGGTGGAGATAAATGGTGTAAAATGCCGACACAGTGTAAATGTAAACACGAACTGCAATGTTGTGCGATTTCTCATTTAAAACTTTGTCAGTAAATTTTTCTTTGTACTGCATTTGTGTCTCACTTTTCTAGTCATGTTTCTCACCATTTGACAATACCCTCTGTTTTTCAGGTTACAATATATTCCTCAACATTCACGATCATTTTCCCCTTCTCTTGTTCTTCTCTTTACCTACGTTTCCCTAAGATATCCTCACTCACTCACTGTCTTTAAGAATCCTGTATATCTACGATCTTGTTCACAGGCAGAACTCAGTAGGTTTTAACACATCTCAGGATGTTTGTTGATGTTTCCACTGATGCTTTGAGTACTAACAGAGTGACACTCATCAAATTATATTTTGTGTCTTTGGGTCACATCCCCGACCCTAGTTCCTAGACTACCGTGACCGTTATCACAAATTTCTGACCTCTTATGACTTACCATATCTATTTTTGTAGCTGCGTATTGAGAATTTACTCACTACTGTCTCTGAGTAATTCCACTTCTCAACCTTCCGGTGAGATAAAGGAAATACGTCCTTATATCTCCATGCATCATCACTGTCTTAAGCTTCTTAATTCTGTCTCCATTTTCCCTTTGAATTCCTTTTAAGATGCTGGGTGGTAATTATGTCTTATCTTGTCAGTACTTTACAATTACAAATCACGATTATTTTTGTTTACTCAGTGTTTTGGCTCTGAGTGTTGATATACTGCTCTAGCCTGGCAACCGTATCTCACCGTATCTCGTCACTTACTCGTCATTTATTCAACATTTACTCGTCAGTCCACACTTATTCACACTATCAGACAGAAAGTGTCAGGTTTTCACCCTCACTAAGCTTATTTTCAAGTGTTTGTTTTATGTCTGAGTGACTCTCCACAGACACTACCGCTCACTCCTCACAGCTCAGGCACTGCCGCTCACTCCTCACAGCTCAGACACTGCCGCTCACTCCTCACCGCTCAGGCACTGCCGCTAACTCCTCACAGCACAGGCACTGCCGCTCACTCCTCACAGCTCAGACACTGCCGCTCACTCTTCACAGCTCAGACACTACCACTCACTCCTCACAGCTCAGACACTGCCGCTCACTCCTCACAGCTCAGGCACTGCCGCTCACTCCTCACAGCTCAGGCACTGCCGCTCACTCCTCACAGCTCAGACACTGCCGCTCACCCCTCACAGCTCAGACACTACCGCTCACTCCTCACAGCTCAGGCACTGCCGCTCACTCCTCACAGCTCAGACACTACCGCTCACTCCTCACAGCTCAGGCACTGCCGCTCACTCCTCACAGCTCAGACACTGCCGCTCACTCCTCACCGCACAGGCACTGCCGCTCACTCCTCACAGCTCAGGCACTACCGCTCACTCCTCACAGCTCAGACACTACCGCTCACTCCTCACAGCTCAGACACTGCCGCTCACTCCTCACAGCTCAGGCACTGCCGCTCACTCCTCACAGCTCAGACACTGCCGCTCACTCCTCACCGCACAGACACTGCAGCTCACTCCTCATAGCTCAGACACTGCCGCTCACTCCTCACAGCTCAGGCACTGCCGCTCACTCCTCACAGCTCAGACACTGCCGCTCACTCCTCACCGCTCAGGCACTGCCGCTCACTCCTCACAGCTCAGACACTGCCGCTCACTCCTCACCGCTCAGGCACTGCCGCTCACTCCTCACAGCTCAGACACTGCCGCTCACTCCTCACAGCTCAGACACTGCCGCTCACTCCTCACCGCTCAGGCACTGCCGCTCACTCCTCACAGCACAGGCACTGCCGCTCACTCCTCACAGCTCAGGCACTGCCGCTCACTCCTCACAGCTCAGACACTGCCGCTCACTCCTCACAGCTCAGGCACTGCCGCTCACTCCTCACAGCTCAGACACTGCCGTTCACTCCTCACCGCTCAGGCACTGCCGCTCACTCCTCACAGCTCAGACACTGCCGTTCACTCCTCACCGCTCAGGCACTGCCGCTCACTCCTCACAGCTCAGGCACTACCGCTCACTCCTCACAGCTCAGACACTACCGCTCACTCCTCACAGCTCAGACACTGCCGCTCACTCCTCACAGCTCAGGCACTGCCGCTCACTCCTCACAGCTCAGACACTGCCGCTCACTCCTCACCGCACAGACACTGCCGCTCACTCCTCATAGCTCAGACACTGCCGCTCACTCCTCACAGCTCAGACACTGCCGCTCACTCCTCATAGCTCAGACACTGCCGCTCACTCCTCACCGCTCAGACACTGCCGCTCACTCCTCACCGCTCAGACACTGCCGCTCACTCCTCACCGCTCAGACACTGCCGCTCACTCCTCACCGCTCAGACACTGCCGCTCACTCCTCACCGCTCAGGCACTGCCGCTCACTCCTCACAGCTCAGACACTGCCGCTCACTCCTCACCGCTCAGGCACTGCCGCTCACTCGTCAACGCTCAGACACTGCCGCTCACTCCTCACCGCTCAGGCACTGCCGCTCACTCCTCACCGCTCAGGCACTGTCGCTCAGTCCTCACCGCTCAGGCACTGCCGCTCACTCCTCACCGCTCAGGCACTGCCGCTCACTCTTCACCGCTCAGACACTGCCGCTCACTCCTCACCGCTCAGACACTGCCGCTCACTCCTCATAGCTCAGACACTGCCGCTCACTCCTCACCGCTCAGACACTGCCGCTCACTCCTCACCGCTCAGACACTGCCGCTCACTCCTCATAGCTCAGACACTGCCGCTCACTCCTCACCGCTCAGGCACTGCCGCTCACTCCTCACCGCTCAGGCACTGCCGCTCACTCCTCACCGCTCAGGCACTGCCGCTCACTCCTCACCGCTCAGGCACTGCCGCTCACTCCTCACCGCTCAGACACTGCCGCTCACTCCTCACCGCTCAGGCACTGCCGCTCACTCCTCACCGCTCAGACACTGCCGCTCACTCCTCACAGCTCAGGCACTGCCGCTCACTCCTCACAGCTCAGGCACTGCCGCTCACTCCTCACCGCTCAGACACTGCCGCTCACTCCTCACAGCTCAGACACTGCCGCTCACTCCTCACAGCTCAGACACTGCCGCTCACTCCTCACAGCTCAGGCACTACCGCTCACTCCTCACAGCTCAGGCACTGCCGCTCACTCCTCACAGCTCAGACACTGCCGCTCACTCCTCACAGCTCAGACACTGCCGCTCACTCCTCACAGCTCAGACACTACCGCTCACTCCTCACAGCTCAGACACTGCCGCTCACTCCTCACAGCTCAGACACTGCCGCTCACTCCTCACAGCTCAGACACTGCCGCTCACCCCTCACAGCTCAGACACTACTCGCTCAGACACTGCCTCACACAGCTCAGACACTGCCGCTCACTCCTCAAAGCTCAGACACTGCCTCTCACAGTCACTGCCGCTCACTCCTCACAGCTCAGACACTGCCGCTCACTCCTCACAGCTCAGACACTGCCGCTCACTCCTCACCGCTCAGACACTGCCGCTCACTCCTCACCGCTCAGACACTGCCGCTCACTCCTCACAGCTCAGACACTGCCGCTCACTCCTCACAGCTCAGGCACTGTCGCTCACTCCTCACAGCTCAGACACTGCCGCTCACTCCTCACCGCACAGACACTGCCGCTCACTCCTCATAGCTCAGACACTGCCGCTCACTCCTCACAGCTCAGACACTGCCGCTCACTCCTCACCGCTCAGACACTGCCGCTCACTCCTCACAGCTCAGACACTGCCGCTCACTCCTCACAGCTCAGACACTGCCGCTCACTCCTCACCGCTCAGACACTGCCTCTCACTCCTCACCGCTCAGGCACTGCCGCTTACTCCTCACCGCTCAGACACTGCCGCTCACTCCTCACCGCTCAGGCACTGCCGCTCACTCCTCACCGCTCAGACACTGCCGCTCACTCCTCACCGCTCAGGCACTGCCGCTCACTCCTCACCGCTCAGGCACTGCCGCTCACTCCTCACCGCTCAGACACTGCCGCTCACTCCTCACCGCTCAGGCACTGCCGCTCACTCCTCACAGCTCAGACACTGCCGCTCACTCCTCACAGCTCAGACACTGCCGCTCACTCCTCACAGCTCAGGCACTGCCGCTCACTCCTCACAGCTCAGGCACTGCCGCTCACTCCTCACAGCTCAGACACTGCCGCTCACTCCTCACAGCTCAGACACTGCCGCTCACTCCTCACAGCTCAGACACTGCCGCTCACTCCTCACAGCTCAGACACTGCCGCTCACTCCTCACAGCTCAGACACTGCCGCTCACTCCTCACAGCTCAGACACTGCCGCTCACTCCTCACAGCTCAGACACTGCCGCTCACTCCTCACCGCACAGACACTGCCGCTCACTCCTCATAGCTCAGACACTGCCGCTCACTCCTCACAGCTCAGACACTGCCGCTCACTCCTCATAGCTCAGACACTGCCCCTCACTCCTCACCGCTCAGACACTGCCGCTAACTCCTCACCGCTCAGACACTGCCGCTCACTCCTCACCGCTCAGACACTGCCTCTCACTCCTCACCGCTCAGGCACTGCCGCTCACTCCTCACCGCTCAGACACTGCCGCTCACTCCTCACCGCTCAGGCACTGCCGCTCACTCCTCACCGCTCAGACACTGCCGCTCACTCTTCACCGCTCAGGCACTGCCGCTCACTCCTCACCGCTCAGGCACTGCCGCTCACTCCTCTCCGCTCAGACACTGCCGCTCACTCCTCACCGCTCAGGCACTGCCGCTCACTCCTCACAGCTCAGACACTGCCGCTCACTCCTCACAGCTCAGACACTGCCGCTCACTCCTCACAGCTCAGGCACTACCGCTCACTCCTCACAGCTCAGGCACTGCCGCTCACTCCTCACAGCTCAGGCACTGCCGCTCACTCCTCACAGCTCAGACACTGCCGCTCACTCCTCACAGCTCAGACACTGCCGCTCACTCCTCACAGCACAGGCACTGCCGCTCACTCCTCACAGCTCAGACACTGCCGCTCACTCCTCACAGCTCAGACACTGCCGCTCACTCCTCACAGCTCAGGCACTACCGCTCACTCCTCACAGCTCAGGCACTGCCGCTCACTCCTCACAGCTCAGGCACTGCCGCTCACTCCTCACAGCTCAGACACTGCCGCTCACTCCTCACCGCACAGACACTGCCGCTCACTCCTCACAGCTCAGACACTGCCGCTCACTCCTCACAGCTCAGACACTGCCGCTCACTCCTCACCGCTCAGACACTGCCGCTCACTCCTCACCGCTCAGACACTGCCGCTCACTCCTCACCGCTCAGACACTGCCGCTCACTCCTCACCGCTCAGACACTGCCGCTCACTCCTCACCGCTCAGGCACTGCCGCTTACTCCTCACCGCTCAGACACTGCCGCTCACTCCTCACCGCTCAGGCACTGCCGCTCACTCCTCACCGCTCAGGCACTGCCGCTCACTCCTCACAGCTCAGACACTGCCGCTCACTCCTCACAGCTCAGACACTACCGCTCACTCCTCACAGCTCAGACACTGCCGCTCACGCCTCACAGCTCAGACACTGCCGCTCACTCCTCACACTGCTCAGCTCAGACACTGCCGCTCACTCCTCACCGCTCAGACACTGCCGCTCACTCCTCACCGCTCAGACACTGCCGCTCACTCCTCACCGCTCAGACACTGCCGCTCACTCCTCACCGCTCAGACACTGCCGCTCACTCCTCACCGCTCAGGCACTGCCGCTCACTCCTCACCGCTCAGACACTGCCGCTCACTCCTCACAGCTCAGGCACTGCTGCTCACTCGCTCAGACACTGCCGCTCACTCCTCACCGCTCAGCACTGCCGCTCACTCCTCACCGCTCAGACACTGCCGCTCACTCCTCACCGCTCAGGCACTGCCGCTCACTCCTCATCGCTCAGACACTGCCGCTCACTCCTCACCGCACAGACACTGCCGCTCACTCCTCACAGCTCAGACACTGCCGCTCACTCCTCACCGCTCAGGCACTGCCGCTCACTCCTCACCGCTCAGGCACTGCCGCTCACTCCTCACCGCTCAGGCACTGCCGCTCACTCCTCACCGCTCAGGCACTGCCGCTCACTCCTCACCGCTCAGGCACTGCCGCTCACTCCTCACCGCTCAGGCACTGCCGCTCACTCCTCACCGCTCAGGCACTGCCGCTCACTCCTCACCGCTCAGGCACTGCCGCTCACTCCTCACCGCTCAGGCACTGCCGCTCACTCCTCACCGCTCAGACACTGCCGCTCACTCCTCACCGCTCAGGCACTGCCGCTCACTCCTCACCGCTCAGGCACTGCCGCTCACTCCTCACCGCTCAGGCACTGCCGCTCACTCCTCACCGCTCAGGCACTGCCGCTCACTCCTCACCGCTCAGGCACTGCCGCTCACTCCTCACCGCTCAGGCACTGCCGCTCACTCCTCACCGCTCAGACACTGCCGCTCACTCCTCACCGCTCAGACACTGCCGCTCACTCCTCACCGCTCAGGCACTGCCGCTCACTCCTCACCGCTCAGGCACTGCCGCTCACTCCTCACAGCTCAGGCACTGCCGCTCACTCCTCACCGCTCAGGCACTGCCGCTCACTCCTCACCGCTCAGACACTGCCGCTCACTCCTCACCGCTCAGGCACTGCCGCTCACTCCTCACCGCTCAGGCACTGCCGCTCACTCCTCACCGCTCAGGCACTGCCGCTCACTCCTCACCGCTCAGGCACTGCCGCTCACTCCTCACCGCTCAGGCACTGCCGCTCACTCCTCACAGCTCAGGCACTGCCGCTCACTCCTCACCGCTCAGGCACTGCCGCTCACTCCTCACCGCTCAGGCACTGCCGCTCACTCCTCACCGCTCAGGCACTGCCGCTCACTCCTCACCGCTCAGGCACTGCCGCTCACTCCTCACCGCTCAGGCACTGCCGCTCACTCCTCACCGCTCAGACACTGCCGCTCACTCATCACGGCTCAGACCCTGCCTCTCACTCCTCACCTCTCAGACACTGCCTCTCACTCCTCACCGCTCAGGCACTGCCGCTCACTCCTCACCGCTCAGACACTGCCGCTCACTCCTCACCGCTCAGGCACTGCCGCTCACTCCTCACCGCTCAGGCACTGCCGCTCACTCCTCACCGCTCAGACACTGCCGCTCACTCCTCACCGCTCAGGCACTGCCGCTCACTCCTCACCGCTCAGACACTGCCGCTCACTCCTCACCGCTCAGGCACTGCCGCTCACTCCTCACCGCTCAGGCACTGCCGCTCACTCCTCACCGCTCAGACACTGCCGCTCACTCCTCACCGCTCAGGCACTGCCGCTCACTCCTCACCGCTCAGGCACTGCCGCTCACTCCTCACCGCTCAGGCACTGCCGCTCACTCCTCACCGCTCAGGCACTGCCGCTCACTCCTCACCGCTCAGGCACTGCCGCTCACTCCTCACCGCTCAGGCACTGCCGCTCACTCCTCACCGCTCAGGCACTGCCGCTCACTCCTCACCGCTCAGGCACTGCCGCTCACTCCTCACCGCTCAGGCACTGCCGCTCGCTCCTCACCGCTCAGGCACTGCCGCTCACTCCTCACCGCTCAGGCACTGCCGCTCACTCCTCACCGCTCAGGCACTGCCGCTCACTCCTCACCGCTCAGGCACTGCCGCTCACTCCTCACCGCTCAGGCACTGCCGCTCACTCCTCACCGCTCAGGCACTGCCGCTCACTCCTCACCGCTCAGGCACTGCCGCTCACTCCTCACCGCTCAGGCACTGCCGCTCACTCCTCACCGCTCAGGCACTGCCGCTCACTCCTCACCGCTCAGGCACTGCCGCTCACTCCTCACCGCTCAGGCACTGCCGCTCACTCCTCACCGCTCAGGCACTCATAATATTGAAATAGTGGCACTAAACGCCAGGAGTTGTGCAACTGAAGGTTTAATCTCTTTTGCGTGCATGCGTGTGCGTGTTCATGTGAGTGTGTAGGTGTGCGTACTCACCTAGTTGTACTCACCTAGTTCTGGTTGCAGGGGTCTATTCACAGCTCCTGACCCGGCCTCTTCACTGATCGCTACTAGGTCACTCTTCCTGCTCCATGAGCTTTGTGATACATCTTCTTAAAGCTATGTATGGATCCTGCCTCCACTACATCACTTTGCAAACTATTCCACTTACTGACTACTCTGTGGCTGAAGAAATACTTCCTAACATCCCTGTGATTCATCTGAGTCTTCAATTTCCAACCGTGACCCCTTGTTGCTGTGTCCCATCTCTGGAATATCCTGTCTTTGTCCACTTTGTCGTTATCATGTCCCCCCTATCTCTGCTGTCCTCCAGAGTAGTCAGATCGATTTTCCTTAACCTCTCCTCGTAGGACATGCCCCTTAGCTCCGGGACTACTTTTGTTGCAAACGTTTGCACTTTCTCTAATTTCCTTACGTGCTTGGCTAGGTGTGGGTTCCAAACTGGTGCTGCATACTCTAATATGGGCCTAACATACACGGTGTACAGGTTCCTGAACGATTCCTTATTGAGATGTCGGAATGCTGTTCTTAGGTATGCTAGGCGACCATATGCTGTAGCAGTTATTTGGTTGATGTGTGCCTCAGATGTGCCCGGTTGTTATATACACACCAAGATCCTTTTTCTTGAGTGAGGTTTGTAGTCTCTGGTCCCCTTAGACTGTACTTCGTCTGGAGTTCAACCCCACTTGGTGGGGTTGAACTCCAGGAGCCAGTTTCCGGACCAGGCTTGCAACCTATCCAGATCCCTTTGTAGTTCCGCCTGGTCCTCGTCCGTGTGTGTATGTGTGTGTGTTGTACCAGCCGCTAATTGTCGGAAATGTCTATCATCCGCAGTTAACACAGAGGTCTAAGTAAATACTGAAACTATTCTCTCTTTCTCTCTCTCTCTCTGTCTGTTTGTCTGTCTGTCTGTCTGTCTCTCTCTCTCTCTCTCTCTCTCTCTCTCTAATACAACAATACTCACAGAACCCACAACAAACAGAACAACAACAATACTGACTCAGTGACCGATCTCGGAAGACATCTCTCGTCTTTTCAGAATAAATTCGTAACCACAAGTTTTTTTTACGACAATTTTTCTTGTCTTGCGATTTTACGTTCAGTTTAATGTCAACATGTGGGATATCACCTTTCTAATGTTCCGCTAAAATTTTCACGACCTCTATCGAAAACTATTGACTTTCAGCTAAATATATATTTATCTTTGTTACAAGTCTGATATACCTTTGTTTATACGACCTGACAGGACTGTCATTTCTTCTTGATGTTTTGGTAATGGTTCAGCTGATAGGCGAAACGTTTGGAAGACACATCTGTTTGGTGATGAAAGAAAAATATTTTGTGGAGAGTTAGGCCATTTTTAGTGGTAGATTTTATCGATAGAGGGCCATTGCAAATTTACCTTCTGGAAACATTGCGGCCATTATTTTTTAAATGGGTCAGTGTGGTTTGTGTAGACTCAGTAAAGGACTTTGGTTATATATTTTTTTAAATTATCTGATGCTAAAATAATAACAAGACTTCTGTGATACATACAGTGATACATACAGTGATACATACAGTGATACATACAGTGATACATACAGTGATACACACAGTGATACATACAGTGATACATACAGTGATACATACAGTGATACATACAGTGATACATACAGTGATACATACAGTGATACATACAGTGATACACACAGTGATACATACAGTGATACATACAGTGACACATACAGTGATACATACAGTGATACATACAGTGATACACACAGTGATACATACAGTGATACATACAGTGATACACACAGTGATACATACAGTGACACATACAGTGATACATACAGTGATACACATAGTGATACACACAGTGATACAGACAGTGATACACACAGTGACACACACAGTGATACACACAGTGATACACATAGTGATACACACAGTGATACACACAGTGATACACACAGTGATACACACAGTGATACACAGTGATACATACAGTGATACACACAGTGATACACAGTGATACATACAGTGATACACACAGTGATACACACAGTGATACATACAGTGACACACACAGTGATACACACAGTGATAAACACAGTGATACACACAGTGATACACATAGTGACACACACAGTGACACACAGTGATACACACAGTGATACATACAGAGATAGAGTGATACATACAGTGATACATATAGTTATACACACTAATACAAACAGTGATATACACAGTGATACATACAGTGATACATACAGTGACACATACAGTGATACAAATAGTGATACATCCAGTGATTCATACACAGATACATACAGTGATGCACACAGTGATACATACAGTGATACACACAGTGATACATACAGTGATACACACTGCGATACACACAGTGACACATACAGTGATACACACAGTGATACACACAGTGATACATAGAGTGATACACACAGCGATACATACATTGATACATACAGTGATACAGTGATACACACAGTGATACACACTGTAATACATACAGTGATACATACAGTGATGCACACAGTTATACATACAGTGATACATACAGTGACACATACAGTGATACAAATAGTGATACATCCAGTGATTCATACACAGATACATACGGTAATGCACACAGTGATACATACAGTGATACATACAGTGATACACACAGCGATACACACAGTGACACATACAGTGATACACACAGTGATACACACAGTAATACATAGAGTGATACACACAGCGATACATACATTGATACATACAGTGATACAGTGATACACACAGTGATACACACAGTGATACATACAGTGATACATACAGTGTTACACACAGTTATACATACAGTGATACATACAGTGAGACACACACAGTAATACATACAGTGATACACACAGTGATACATACAGTGATACAAAGAGAAATACACACAGTGATACACACAGTTATACATACAGTGACACATACAGTGATACACCGTGAAACACACAGTGATACATACAGTGATACACACAGCGATACAAACAGCGATATACACAGTGATACATACAGTGATACATACAGTGTTACGCACAGTGATACACACAGTGATACATACAGTGATACACACTAAGATACATACAGTGATACACACAGTGATACGTGATTCAAACAGCGACACATACAGTGATACACACAGTGATACATACACAGTCATACATACGGTGATACACACAGTGATACATGCAGTGATATACAGAGTGATACATACAGTGAAACATATACTTATACACACAGTAATACACACAGTGATACACTCAGTGATACATACAGTGATACATACAGTGACACATACAGTGATACAAACAGTGACATATACAGTGATTCATACAGAGATACACACAGTGAAACACACAGTGAATCATACAGTGATACACACAGGCCACAACAGCAGAAATCAAGATAGAGAGATTAGAAGAGGAGCTGAGACATCTGAAACAGCACAGAGACAAAGATATTACAGAAGTAGTATCGGCAATGGCAACATCGAACACAGACAACAGGTCTGAAGGAAGCATGGAAACTAAACTGTATGCAGAGGTCCTGTCAAACCCACATGGGGCCAAAACAAAGAGAGGGAGCACACTAGGACAGAATGAGAGGTTGGAAGACATTGAAGGAACTAGGACATGTGCAAGGACCTTACCAGATACCTGTGGGGGCCAGGAACAGGTGAGCAGGAAGGACAAACCAAGAAGCATAGGGGCCATAACTAGGGAAGGGACTGAAGTAAGGAACACTCCACGGGAAGGAACTAAAACACATCAGAGGATGCAATGGGAGTCACAGTGGCAGGTGGAAAGGGAGAGATCCGTGTTTGTCTATGGGCTAGACGAAGCTAAAGGGGAAACTTATGATGAAAGAAAGCAGGAGGAGAAAAATGCTATTGAAGACATCATGAAGGTGATAGGCGAGGGGGACATGACCCAGTGGTCAAATTTTCGGAGAATTGGGTGGTTCACAAAGAAAAGGAATCGGCCTCTCAAAGTAATTTTCAAGGCAGAATCACTCCGAACCATGATCCTGCAGGAGAAAGCACGGCTGAGAGGCAAGCAGGAGTTCCGGAGTGTGTACCTCGATCGAGACAGAACACAGGACGAAAGGAAGACGATGAAAGAGAGAGTTCAAAAACGAAAGGAGAAATGGGAGGAAATGAAAAAGGAGAGCAGGACAACCCAGGATCAAATGGAAGGACAAGCACATCCCCCAGAAACACTTGCAGAAGGACTCCAGCCACGACATCCCCAAGGCAACTGAACAATCCAAACCAACCATCACACACCGATCCCTCTGTTTCCATCCCCGCACCACAGTTACAGTATTA
>NC_091294.1:74816720-74828715 GCF_038502225.1 Cherax quadricarinatus | reverse complement strand
ACGGACTGGGTCATCATCTATAAACACCCGCACTATGTAAAGTACACAAGTCAATAACTTGATCAGCAGGTTGAAGATCCGTATCCTAAGACCTGTCAACGAGGAAAATAAACATTATAATGCTTGTCCTAAGACCTGTCAACGAGGAAAATAAACATTATAATGCTTGTCCTAAGACCTGTCAACGAGGAAAATAAACATTATAATGCTTGTTCTAAGACCTGTCAACGAGGAAAATAAACATTATAATGCTTGTCCTAAGACCTGTCAACGAGGAAAATAAACATTATAATGCTTGTCCTAAGACCTGTCAACGAGGAAAATAAACATTACAATGCTTGTTCTAAGACCTGTCAACGAGGAAAATAAACATTATAATGCTTGTCCTAAGACCTGTCAACGAGGAAAATAAACATTATAATGTTTGTTCTAAGACTTGTCAACGAGGAAAATAAACATTATAATGCTTGTCCTAAGACCTGTCAACGAGGAAAATAAACATTATAATGCTTGTCCTAAGACCTGTCAACGAGGAAAATAAACATTATAATGCTTGTCCTAAGACCTGTCAACGAGGAAAATAAACATTATAATGCTTGTCTTAAGACCTGTCAACGAGGAAAATAAACATTATAATGCTTTTCTTAACCATGTGGAAATACGTGGTGATATATACCTCTTTAACAAGTACCACTGAACATATATACATCACATTAAAAACCAGTGTTTTGATCTCAGTCGATCTTCACTAGAGGTTTTCTCTAAAATTTCAGTAAGTAGAGGTAGGCCTAAATCATAGACCCTTTCCAACATGGGCTCGATTTTATATATATTTTTGTCATATTGGAGTTTATCTTGTTATATCTAAATACTTGATTACACTAGGCATGGAATTTTTTTTTTTTACCTCTGATATATTTTTGAGGGATTTTGAGTCTTTTTCAAGTACGAACCCCGACGTTAGGCCAGGCTTTTCTGGTGCTTGGCCGGTTAACAAGGCTGTTGCTGTTGGCGGCCCACTGGATGCCATATCCATCACTGGTTGGTTGATGTGGTACTTGAAGGAGTTACTTGTCAAGTATTCTCTCGAGGACTTCTACACTTGTTCCAGCAGTGTCTCTGATATCTTCTGGTAAGACGTTTAATAGTCTAGAACCGTGGATGATGATATAGTGCTCTCTCACTGGGCCCAAAGAGCCCCTGTTTTTCACTGGGTTTAGTGTGCACGTTTACTAAGTACCTTCAGCACACTCACACACACACATACACACACACTCACACACACACACACACACACACACACACACACACACACACACACACACACACACACACACACACACACACACACACATACACACACACGCATACACACACACACATACACACACACATACACACAGGAACAAACACTTGTAAAAGCTGTAGTACACACACACACACACACACACACACACACACACACACACACACATACACAGGATTTCACACCTTCCTGTGGACTGACCATCTAAACCTCGCTCCTTCTCTCTCTCTCCCTCTCTCATTACCTGTCTCCTTCTCTACCTATCTCTCTACCTATCTCTCTCTACTTATCTCACTCTTTACCTATCTCTCTCTCTCTCTACCTATCTCTCTCTCTCCCCTCTCCCACCTCTCCTTTCTAACATCTCTTCCCTCTAACACCTCCCCCCTCTAACATCTCTCCCCCTCTAACATCTCTCCCCTCTTGTTATCTCTCCCCTCTTCCTTTTACCATCTCTCTCTCCTCCTCCCTTCTCTCTCCCCCTATCCTCTCTCTCCCCTCTATCTCTTCCATCTCCCCCCTCTTTCCCCCTTCTCCCCCTCTCTCCCCCTCTCTCTCCCCCTCTCTCTCCCCCTCTCTTTGCCCTCTCTCTCTCTCTATCTCTCTCTCTCGCTCTCTCTCTTCCCCCTTTTCCCTTCTCACTCTCCCCCTCTCTCCTTCTACCTTTCCCTTCTCTCTCTCTCCCTCTCTCTCTCTCACTCTCTCTCTCCCCCTTTTTCCTTCTCACTCTCCCCCTTTTTCCTTCTCACTCTCCCCCTCTCTCCTTCTACCTTTCCCTTCTATTTTTTTCACAGGGTTTGACAAGGTTAAGGATCCCTAGCTTTATTGACAAGCTATTTATAGGTTAAGGATTCCTCACTTTATTGGCAAGCTAAGAGTTGTTACCTACATCAGCTCATTTGAAAGCATTTTTATTGTTATGAGACATACAAGTAGGGAACAGGATGAAGTTGGAGCCATCTGTGGGCCAGCATTTTCATTTGATAAACTGACTTTATCTCGTTGACATCATTATGCTGTACGAATGTGTTCCATACTCGAGTCATCCTGGGTATACAGGATCTCAGATGGAGTGATGTTCTGGAGAAGGGTACAGCCAGAGTGAAGTTGCTCCTTTCTGCCCGTCTTGTCGCATAAAAGCTTGTTCCACGCTGTCCTCGAAGTGGATCCAAGTGTGGAATTTTGACAATATTGGCCTTGTACATAACAGTAAGGCCACCCACATCCCTCCTATTTTGAAGGCTCTGCTGAAATGACACTTCTATCCAGGATGGGTCCAGGCGAGAGATGAGATGTCTTGCTCTGTTCTCTACTCTGTCAAGCACTCGCAGATGAGAGGGATGTGGGGCAGGCAAACCAAGAAAGTGGAGCATACTCAAGGTGTGAGCGTACTTGTGCCTCGTACAGGATCTTGCAACCCCTACTGTCAAGCAGATGCGAGATACGGCGAAGTGCTGTAAGCTTCCTGGCTGCCTTGTTTGCAAGATTTACAACATGGTTCTTCATGGTTAGTTTGGAGTCAAATTTCACCCCAAGGATATGAACTTCTTCTCCAGGTGCCAACACCCTCCCATTCATCCTTACTACTGCACCAGCATTACCATCATGGTGCCTAGAGACGATCATCATTTGCGTTTTCTCAGGTGCAAATGTTACTTGCCATCTATTTCCCCAAGCTGATATAGCTCTCAGCTGGTGATTGATGTAGCTTAGAGCAGCTGGCATTTCTTCTCTTGGATAAGTGAATGTCAGTGTACAGTCGTCTGTCTGCATATGCATGTGATTCTGGGATGAGATGAAGAAGGTCGTTGAAGTAGACATTCCATAACAATGGTCCCAGCACGCTTCCTTGTGGAACACTTGCCCCAATAGGATGTCTTGCTGATTCCGTTCCATTGAGAACTACACTTAGAGATCTACCATGAAGGTAATCACTGAGGAGACATAGCGTAGAGCCTGCAATTCCCAGTGCTTGAAGTTTTGCTAAGAGGCCCTGGTGCCACACCCGGTCGAAAGCGCCAGCAATGTCCAGTGCTACCACACAGCTGACTTTGGATTCATCCAGTGACTGGTGCCACTTAGTGGAGAGGTATAACAACAGATCAGCAGCAGAGTAATCTTTCCTGAAGCCATATTGACGATCACAAAGTAGTGAGTGGTAGTCAAAAAACTCTGTCGTTTGTCTTGAGATTTTTGTCTCAAGGATCTTACCAGTGATTGACAGCAGTGACACTGGTCTGTAGTTGCTGATTTCTGCTGTGCTCTTCTTTTTGTGAACAGGGACTACAGTTGCCTCTTTTCATAGAGAGGGCCATTTACACTGTACTAGGCAGTGCTGAAAGATGCGAGTTAGAGGTGCTGCTAGCTGGTCTTCACATCTTCTCAGCAATCTTGGGCTCAACTCTCTCTCTGTCTCTCTCTCTCTCTCTTCTTCCCCATTTTCCCTTCTCATTCTCCCCCTCTCCTACCCTTCCCTTCTCTCTCTCTCCCTCTCTCTCACTCTCTCTCCCCCATTTTCCTTCTCACTCTCCCCCTCTCTCTCTCCTTCTACCTTCCCTTCTCTCTCTCTCCCCCCCATTTTCCCTTCTCACTCTCCCCCTCTCCTACCCTTCGGTTCTCTCTCTTTCCCCTCTCTCTCACTCTCTCCCCCTTTCCCTTTTCACTCTCCCCCTCTCTCTCTCTCTCTCTCTCTCTCTCTCTCTCTCTCTCTCTCTCTCTCTCTCTCTCTCTCTCTCTCTCTCTCTCTCTCTCTCTCTCTCTCTCTCTCTCTCTCTCTCTCTCTCTCTCTCTCACTCAAAAAAAAAAAAAAAAAAAAAGAAAATGGTGGGAACTCGCAGGAACCAGGGATCAGATGAGAATGGTTCTGGTAGGAAGGAGTGGATGGAGGAGCAGTGAAAAAGGATGGAACAAGAGTGGGAGAGAAAATTAGGAGAGCTTTCTGCAAAAAAATGGAGAAAGAGCTCTCTGTGAAACTGGAAAAGAGGTTGGAGAAGGAGACAAAGAATTGGGAGGCACAAACAGACAAACAGGCTGAAGCGAGTTACAGGGGCAGTGACCAGAGAAGACACAGCATATGAAGCTGAGAGGTCGAACAGGAAGGAAGGAGATATGAATTATGCTAAGGTCATATCAGCCTGCCAAGAAGGGCCAAGGAGTGAAAGGGAAGAACAGCTGGGTGCAGATGGAGAGGGTGATAGGTCGAATGCTGAGGCACAACCACACTATCAAGAGCCACTGGAAAAATCAAGGGAGAAAATGACCACATACAGACAGGATCCAGAGTCACAGAGGGTGAGGCAATGGGAGGAGGAAAGGGCAAAATCAGTGTTTATCCATGGGCTTCAGGAGAGAGAGGAAAGGACACATACTGAAAGGCGGTAGGAAGAAAAAAAGGAGATTGAGAAAATCATCACGGAAATAGGTGAAGAAGAGATGGACGAGATTGTAAATTTTCAGAGAATAGGGGGGTACTTGAAGGGGAGAAACCAACCGATCAAGCTGATTCTAAGGACGGAAACAGTGAGGAACAGGATCCTCCAAGAGAAACCACGGTTGAAATACTCGGAAGAGTACAAGAGAGTGTTCCTAGACAGAGACAGAACACAACCAGAACGACAGCAGCTGAGGGAGAGGACAAAAAAGCGAAAGGAGCTAGGAAAGGAGACAAGTATGGATCCAGCAGAGGTTAGTCAGAGCAGAACAGAGCAGCAAGGGCAAGCACACACACAACTATCCTCAGAACCCCACAACCTACTACACCATCCCAACACACCCTACAATCTATACCCACAGCTTCCACCCAACACTGAGCTATAGAATCCCACAGTATGCTACCAGGTCTCCCACCCTCACAGGTCCCCCCCAAACCACAGTGTTGGAAAGGAAACTGAAGGTATGGTATACAAACACTGATGGAATAACAAATAAGTGGGAGGAGTGGCACGAAAGAGTCAAAGAGGCATCACTGGACATCATAGCTCTCACAGAAACCAAGCTTACAGGTATGATAACAGATGCCATCTTTCCAACGGGATACCAGATCCTGAGGAGAGACAGAGGGAACAGGGGGGGTGGAGGAGTGACACTGCTGATCAAAAACCGATGGAATTTTGATGAGCTGGAGAGAGGAGACAGTGGAGAAGAAAGTGATTACATAGCGGGAATCCTTCGCTCTAGAGGTCCCAAGGTGGTAATTGCAGTGATGTATAACCCACCACAGAACAGCAGGAGGGCAAGGCAAGAGTATGACGAGAGCAATAGAGCGATGGTTGACACACTGACTGCAGTGGCCAGAAGAGCTCATGCATGCAAGGCAAAGCTCCTAATCATGGGTGACTTTAACCACAAGGAGATCGATTGGCAGAACTTGGAGCCACATGGGGGCCAAGATATATGAAGGGCTAAGATGATGGAGGTGGTACTGGAAAACTTCATGTACCAACACGTAAGGGACACTACAAGAGAGAGAGGAGAGAATGAACCAGAAAGACTGGACTTAGTATTCACCTTGAGTAGTGCAGATATTGAGGACATCACATATGAAAGACCCCTTGGGGCCAGCGATCATGTGGTTTTAAGCTTCGAATACACAGTAGAGCTACAAGTGGAGGGGACAGCAGGAAGGTCAGGACGAATGAAGCCAAACTACAAGAAAGGGGACTACACGGGAATGAGGAACTTCCTGAACGGGGTTCAGTGGGACAGAGAACTGGCAGGGAAGCCAGTTAATGAGATGATGGAATATGTAGCAACAATGTGCAAGGAGGCCGAGGAGAGGTTTGTACCCAAGGGTAACAGGAATAATGAAAAAGCCAGGATGAGCCCATGGTTCACCCAAAGGTGCAGGGAGGCAAAAACCAAGTGTGCTAGGGAATGGAAGAAATATAGAAGGCAAAGGACCCAGAAGAATAAGGAGAGCAGTCGTAGAACCAGAAACGAATATGCACAGATAAGAAGGGAGGCCCAACGACAATATGAAAACGACATAGCAGCGAAAGCCACATCTGACCCGAAACTGTTATACAGCCACATCAGAAGGAAAACAACAGTCAAGGACCAAGTAATCAGGCTAAGGAAGGAAGGAGGAGAGACAACAAGAAATGACCGTGAAGTATGTGAGGAACTCAACAAGAGATTCAAAGAAGTGTTCACAGAGGAGACAGAAGGGTCTCCAGAAAGACGGAGAGGTGGGGCACACCACCAAGTGCTGGACACAGTGCACACAACCGAGGAAGAAGTGAAGAGGCTTCTGAGTGAGCTAGATACCTAAGAGACATCCTACCACCTATAACAGGAACTTGCACACGCAGGCCTGTAGGCATATGGGTGATGTTCAAAAGTGGGCCATTGCTAAATGGGAGGTGGACACTAAAAGAAAGCTAGCATCAGGTAGGGTAGGCTCCAAAACCTGGTGGTCCCTGGTCAAGGACAGACAAGGTTATCTGCCTGACGAACTCATTCCACCTCTAAATCGACAGGATGGGACCACCTCTACTAGTAGGCAAGAGAAGGCGGACCTCTTTGCTGAACACTTTGCTACCAAAATGCAAGTACCTGATCCAGCAAGGAACCCTCCTTGGCTAGCTGCAAGAACTGTGTCAAAACTGTCAGTGGTGACAATAAGGCAGGAGGAGGTGCATTTCCTTCTTAAATCGCTTGACCAAGAAAAGGCTGCGGGCCCAGAGAAGTTGAGCCCAAGATTGTTGAGAAGATGTGCAGACCAGCTAGCAGCACCTCTAACTCGTATCTTTCAGCACTGCCTAGTACAGTGTAAATGGCCCTCTCTATGAAAAGAGGCAAATGTAGTCCCTGTTCACAAAAAGAAGAGCACAGCAGAAATCAGCAACTACAGACCAGTGTCACTGCTGTCAATCACTGGTAAGATCCTTGAGACAATCTCAAGACAAATGACAGAGTTTTTTGACTACCACTCACTACTTTGTGATCGTCAATATGGCTTCAGGAAAGGTTACTCTGCTGCTGATCTGTTGTTATACCTCTCCACTAAGTGGCACCAGTCACTGGATGAATCCAAAGTCAGCTGTGTGGTAGCACTGGACATTGCTGGCGCTTTCGACCGGGTGTGGCACCAGGGCCTCTTAGCAAAACTTCAAGCACTGGGAATTGCAGGCTCTACGCTATGTCTCCTCAGTGATTGCCTTCATGGTGGATCTCTAAGTGTAGTTCTCAATGGAACGGAATCAGCAAGACATCCTATTGGGGCACGTGTTCCACAAGGAAGCGTGCTGGGTCCATTGTTATGGAATGTCTACTTCAACGACCTTCTTCATCTCATCCCAGAATCACATGCATATGCAGACGACTGTACACTGACATTCACTTATCCAAGAGAAGAAATGCCAGCTGCTCTAAGCTACATCAATCACCAGCTGAGAGCTATATCAGCTTGGGGAAATAGATGGCAAGTAACATTTGCACCTGAGAAAACGCAAATGATAATCGTCTCTAGGCACCATGATGGTAATGCTGGTGCAGTAGTAAGGATGAATGGGAGGGTGTTGGCACCTGGAGAAGAAGTTCATATCCTTGGGGTGAAATTTGACTCCAAACTAGCCATGAAGAACCATGTTGTAAATCTTGCAAACAAGGCAGCCAGGAAGCTTACAGTACTTCGGCGTATCTCGCATCTGCTTGACAGTAGGGGTTGCAAGATCCTGTACGAGGCACAAGTACGCTCACACCTTGAGTATGCTCCACTTTCTTGGTTTGCCTGCCCCCCCCCCTCATATGCGAGTGCTTGACAGAGTAGAGAACAGAGCAAGACGTCTCATCTCTCGCCTGGACCCATCTTAGATAGATCTGTCATTTCAGCAGAGCCTTCAACATAGGAGGGATGTGGGTGGCCTTACTGTTATGTACAAGGCCAATATTGTCAAAATACCACACTTGGATCCACTTCGAGGACAGCATGAAACAAGCTTTTATGCCATAAGACGGGCAGAAAGGAGCAACTTCACTCTGGCTGTACCCTTCTCCAGAACATCACTCCATCTAAGATCATACATACCCAGGATGACTCGAGTATGGAACACATTCGTACAGCATAATGATGTCAACGAGATAAAGTCAGTTGATCAAATGAAAATGCTGGCCCACAGATGGCTCCAACTTCATCCTGTTCCCTACCTGTATGTCTCATAACAATAAAAATGCTTTCAAATGAGCTGATGTAGGTAACAGCTCTTAGCTTGCCAATAAAGTTAGGAATCCTTAACCTGTAAATAGCTTGTCAATAAAGCTAGGGATCCTTAACCTTGTCAAACCCTGTGCAAAAAAAAAAAAAAAAAAAAAAGGCAATGGGGCCAGATAACATCTCCCCATGGGTCCTGAGAGAGGGAGCAGAGGCACTATGTGTACCCCTAACAACAATATTCAATACATCTATCGAAACAGGGAGATTGCCTGAGGCATGGAAGACAGCAAATGTAGTCCCAATCTTTATAAAAGGAGACGGGCATGAAGCACTAAACTATAGACCAGTGTCACTGACATGTATAGTATGCGAAATCATGGACAAGGTTATCAGGAGAAGAGTGGTGGAACACCTAGAAAGGAATGATCTCATCAACAGCAGCCAACATGGTTTCAGGGACGGGAAATCCTGTGTCACAAACCTACTGGAGTTCTATGACATGGTGACAGCAGTAAGACAAGAAAGAGTGGGGTGGGTGGATTGCATATTCTTGGACTGCAAGAAGGCGTTTGACACAGTTCCACACAAGATATTAGTGCAAAAATTGGAGGACCAAGCAGGGATAACAGGGAAGGCACTACAATGGATCAGGGAATACTTGTCAGGAAGACAGCAGCAAGTCATGGTACGTGGCGAGGTGTCAGAGTGGGCACTTGTGACCAGCGGGGTCCCACAGGGGTCAGTCCTAGGACCAGTGCTGTTTCTGGTATTTGTGAACGACATGACGGAAGGCATAGTCTCCGAGGTGTCCCTGTTTGCATATGACGTGAAATTGATGAGAAGAATTCACTCGATCGAAGACCAGGCAGAACTACAAAGGGATCTGGACAGGCTGCAGACCTGGTCCAGCAGTTGGCTCCTGGAGTTCAATCCCACCAAGTGCAAAGTCATGAAGATTAGGGAAGGACAAAGAAGACCGCAGACGGAGTACAGTCTAGGGGTCCAGAGACTACAAACCTCACTCAAGGAAAAAGATTTTGGGGTGAGTATAACACCAGGTACATCTCCTGAAGCGCACATCAACCAAATAACGGCTGCAGCATATGGGCGACTAGCAAACCTCAGAACAGCATTCCGACATCTTAATAAGGAATCGTTCAGGACCCTGTACACCGTGTACGTTAGGCCCATATTGGAGTATGCGGCACCAGTTTGGAACCCACACCTAGCCAAGCACGTAAAGAAACTAGAGAAAGTGCAAAGGTTTGTAACAAGACTAGTCCCAGAGCTAAGAGGTATGTCCTACGAGGAGAGGTTAAGGGAAATCAACCTGACGACACTGGAGGACAGGAGAGATAGGGGGGACATGATAACGACATACAAAATACTGAGAGAAATTGACAAGGTGGACAAAGACAGGATGTTCCAGAGATTGGACACAGTAACAAGGGGACACAGATGGAAGTTGAAGACACAGATGAATCACAGGGATGTTAGGAAGTATTTCTTCAGCCACAGAGTAGTCAGGAAGTGGAATAGTTTGGGAAGCGATGTAGTGGAGTCAGGATCCATACATAGCTTTAAGCAGAGGTACGATAAAGTTCACGGTTCAGGGAGAGTGACCTAGTAGCGATCGGTGAAGAGGCTGGCCAGGAGCTCGGACTCGACCCCTGCAACCTCAACTAGGTGAGAACTAGGTGAGTACCCACACACACACACACACACACACACACACACACACACACACACACACACACACACACACACACACACACACACACACACACACACGCAAACACACATACAAACAAACACACACATACACACGAGGAGTTGAGCCAAAGAGCCAGAAACGAATATGCGGCAGCAATTTGAGAATGACATAGTATCGAAAATCACATCCGACCCAAAGTTGCTATACAGCCACATCAGGAAGAAAATAACAGCCAAAGATCAGGTAATCAGGCCGAAGAAGGAAGGAGGGAAGCTCACAATAAATAACCAGGAAGGAAGAGCTCAGCACGAGATTTAGGGAGGTATTCTCAGAGACAGAAAGGTTTCCAGCAAACTGGGGCGGTAGAGTACTCCAGCACGTGCTGGACACACTACACACAACCGGGGAGGAGGTGAAGAAGCTGCTATATGAGTTAGATTCAATGGGTTCAAACCTCACCCATTCCATGATTTGTTTACAATTGTGTTATTATGATTCCGTGAATCATGATATTTAAGAAATATCTAAGCACTTAAAAAAAAGTATAAACAACGCAGAACTAGGGAACATTCAACCTTCTAAAAGATTCAGATCACATACAACGATAAAAGATACTCTGTCAATAGTATTAAACTACGAAGACATGATATACACCAACACATTACTTCCACTTCCCTTAGTGTTATGTTCTTCAAGTCTGTCAGCAGACGTTTACGACACGGATTCTCCCATCAACCTGAGAAGATTCTCTCGTTGCAAATTCCTGTCAGTTTATATTGAATCCCAAAGGACGTGTCTTGCTTTAAACTCACTGGAGCTTCAGTTTATTGTATTCAGTTGTCAAGGAATGTAATAAGAGAGAGAGAGAATGATTGCTTGTTGTAGTCTCTATTGTTTCTCTTGCTATTATGCATTTGCTGTTTATAAGTGTGAATACACAGTGCGTAGTCTCTGGAAGACGTACTACTAGAATACTTACAAAGTAACAGCAGCAGCAGCAGCAAAAGCAGAAGGCAAACTTCAAGAAGGAAACTACACAGGCTTGAGGGGAATACCTGTATGAGGTGCAGTGGGGAAGAGAACTAGAAGGTAAGTCAGTGAATGAGATGATTGAACATGTGGCTGGAAAATGCAGGGAGGCATAGGAGAAATTCGTATCCAGGAATAACAGAAACAATGGGAAGACCAGAGTGAGCCATGGTTTACCCAGAGGTGTGGAGTAGGCAAAGCCAAGTGTGGTACAGTGTGGAAAAAATACAGAAGACTAAGAACTCAGGAAAACAGGGAGATGAGCCAAAGAGCCAGAAACGAATATGCATGGATAAGGAGAGAAGCCCATCGGCAATTTGAGAATGACATAGCATCGAAAGTCAAAGTTGTTATACAGTCACTTCAAGTGGAAAACAAGAGACAAGGGCCAGGTAAACAGGGGTGGGACCAGATATCTCACCATGGGTCCTAAGATAAGGAGCAGAGGCACTGTGTGTGCCTCTAGCAACAATCTTCAACAAGTCTATCGAAAGGGCAACTGACAGTGGTGTGGAAGACAGCAAATATAGTCCTAATTAAAAAAAAGAATAGACAGGCACATTAAACTACAAACCAGTGTCACTGATGTGCATAGTATGTAAAGTCGTGGAGAAGATTATCAGGAAAAAAGTGGTGGAGCAGCTAGAAAGGAGCGGGTTCGTACATGACAGCCAGTACGGTTTCAGGGAAGGAAAATCCTGCGTCACAAAGCTACGGGAGTTCTTCGACAGGGTAACAGAAGTACGACAGAAGAGAGAGGGTTGGGTAGACTGCATCTTCTTGGACGGTAAGA
>NC_091294.1:74786720-74814220 GCF_038502225.1 Cherax quadricarinatus | reverse complement strand
CCTCATTCTTTCCCCACTCTATAAACTGTACTCATTGCTCACAGGACTCGAACCCACGGCATGCTAGTCCTGAAACTAGCAGGTCGAGGTTCACTCTCTCTCTCTCTCGTCTTTGTTATTCGTCTCTCCAAAAAATATTTCAACATCACAGACACACCTCTGGGATTTTTCCTCGTATGTATCTATATATCTCACCTCTTCACTGTCTACAGTATTTATTATCTCTAAGTAACTCTATGTTCCAGAGTTCTCAGTGTTCGTGCAATATATTCCAATAATAAAATTTCGAGAAATTTTCCAATTTGGTGGACTCATATAATGACTAAGTAATATTCTGGCCTCGTAAGATGCCATTAAATCTTAATGGCCTCTGCCAAGTTAAATAAGTTCAGGTGAATTGCGCTTTTAAGGCGATTGTCATTCTTGTTTTCTCAGGTTGAGTTTTTTTTTTTTAATAATTTCAGTAGTTTAATGTTGAATAAATACTTTTAATTTTAATATTGAACTATTTTTATTAAGATAAAAGAATTATCATTTATCAAGCATATCTGTTAGCGAGGGGTTCTTGATCCAAGGCACTGAGGTTACACTGTATGACCAACACAGGCTCTGTATTTGGTTGCTGGGACGCCAGTCTAGACTGTAAAGATGAATGAGCTAAAGGGAATGTAAATGAGTTGAGTAGTCTGTCTATTTCACCTTAACAGAGTAGATGGATAACTCACTTCTCTGTCTTGATATGTTTGTTATAGTTGAAGTACGAAGTATAGAGGAAGGTAACTAACAAGACTCTATCTACTGTTATAGTTAAAGTACGAAGTATAGAGGAAGGTAACTAACAAGACTCTATCTACTGTTATAGTTAAAGTACGAAGTATAGAGGAAGGTAACTAACAAGACTCTATCTACTGTTTCACTTACTGTGATCTCAGAATAAGCTATAGAGAATAACTAAGATAAAACACATTGTGTCGTGCGCCGAGTATGTTATATTTTATTCGTCTTTCGTCACACAACCATTGGGCATTGCAGAGCGTAGCAGTTCTGGGGCCCCCACTGCTGCCCTAATTGTCCAGTTCAACCAGCCAGTCACGTGGAAGCCGGCTACTTCAGCCAAGGTGACCTCACTCCTTCCCACCTGGCTGAGTGGCAGATTTCCACTGACACTGGTTGTGTTCTCTCTTGCCTTGAGCAACTCTTGCCTGCACTGTATCTGATATCTCAGTATATTAACACAGAAGATAACGTAAATAAATGGTGAAGGATTACATGAGTAAAGAAATCTACCCCTGCTGTGTTTACCGTGTTCCCATGCTGTTCTCTACCTGGAGAGTCTTCTGGGGGTCACCGCCCCCGCGGGCCAGTCCATGATTGCCCTGTTTTACTGACAGTTTTACAACCAGGTACGACAAGCCTTTAAACTGCCACCAGTGTTCGTAACAGCCATTATACCAGGAACAGAATCACAGCCTAGTGTTTCCCCTGCCACATTATTGCCACCCACTAAACATAGCCAGGCTTATTCTAAATTCTCAAAGAGAAATCAAATTTAATAAGCGAAGTATCTTCCTCAGTGGTAATACTTCTTAACATTACAAATATTCCTCTAGAAGTCAACAAGGAGGTGAGAACAGACACACCAAGAATGATTAAGAACATCAGTTGCCCGTAACTCCCCAACACTTCCGTCTAAGACCATGGAGCTGAACTCTTCTCCAGGCTGAGGGACTGACTACCTCAAACTCATCTTCACCTCGTCACCTCTGCTGCCTACAATCTTTTCTCCTCTTTATTTAACTGACGAAGCCTCCTGCGTAGGCGAAACATTTCACCACTAAAGATACCCAACAGTCACATGTGTATTTACTAATGTTTATTTACAAGTTATAAACACTAAACGTATTTAAATTGTCTAAACTGTTAAATACCAGAAAAACAGCAGTTAAAACAGCGTATATAATCTCACAGGAGAGCTATAATAACATAGTAACCCACAAAAGCGGAGCTATAAAATCACATAGCTCATAAAACATCAGTTAAACCACATGGAAACTCATAAAAGCGGAGCTATAAAACCACATAGCTCATAAAACAACAGTTAAACCACATGGAAACTCATAAAAGCGGAGCTATAAAACCACATAGCTCATAAAACATCAGTTAAACCACATGGAAACTCATAAAAGCGGAGTTATAAAACCACATACCTCATAAAACAAGTTAAACCACATGGAAACTCATAAAAGCGGAGTTATAAAACCACATAGCTCATAAAACAACAGTTAAACCACATGGAAACTCATAAAAGTGGAGCTATAAAACCACATAGCTCATAAAACATCAGTTAAACCACATGGAAACTCATAAAAGAGGAGCTATAAAACCACATACCTCATAAAACAACAGTTAAACCACATGGAAACTCATAAAAGCGGAGCTATAAAACCACATACCTCATAAGGCAAGTTAAACCACATGGAAACTCATAAAAGTGGAGTTATAAAACCACATAGCTCATAAAACAACAGTTAAACCACATGGAAACTCATAAAAGCGGAGCTATAAAACCACATAGCTCATAAAACATCAGTTAAACCACATGGAAACTCATAAAAGCGGAGCTATAAAACCACATAGCTCATGAAACAACAGTTAAACCATTGTAGATGAATGGTTCACAGAACCGACATGTTGATAAATTAGACACATATGCAACTCTTGGGTATCTTTATTGAGGAAACGTTTCGCCACACAGTGGCTTCATCAGTCCATATAAAGGAGAATCTTGAAGAACAGGAGGAGAATGAGGTAATCAGTCCCGGTTCTGTGAACCAATCATCTACAATCCTGTCAGACACTGCAACTTCTTGGGATCTTAATACTTGGGAATTCTTCGCTTGCCTAACCCTTGGGCACGACCTTGGGCACGACCTTGGGCACGACCTTGGGCACAACCTTGGGCACGACCTTGGGCACGACCTTGGACACGACCTACTTCCACATTGGACAAATGTGACACCACCTACGACTGCTGCACCTCTCCTGCCTACGGTTTATAAGCTGCTTCTCCGCTCATATGCCGTATTCTATTCAAGATTGATGGACTGACCACATCGACTCAAGGTTGAGGGACTGATTACCTCATTCTCCTCCTGTTCTTCAAGTTTCTCCTTTGTATGGACTGATGAAGCCACTGTGTGGCGAAACGTTTCCTCAATAAAGATACCCAAGAGTTGCACATGTGTCTAATTTATCAACAGTTAAACCACACGAAACTCATAAAAGAGGAGCTATAAAACCACATAGCTCATAAAACAACAGTTAAACCACATGGAAACTCATAAAAGATGAGCTATAAAACCATACAGAAACGCACAAAATATATAAAAACCAATAGAAACTCATTAGACAAACTGTTAAAACCACAGAGGAACTCATGAAAGAGGAGATATAGCAATGACATAGAAGATAGTAAGACGACACTAGGTGATGCACAAAGATGAAGGAAATCGGCTGATACTAACATCTCGCTGAACAAGAATCAAAAATTATAAATTACGACTAGTACAGCGGAGACACCTCATTAATTAAAGAAAATAAACGCAGGGTGTTTCAAAATGATGGACCTGATTTCATAGCTTTATATACTGAAATCGGGTCCACCCTGTATTTCCTCTCAAAGGGTAAAACGCTCCTTGAGAAAAGGCAGATTTGCAGTAAAACTATTTCAAAAACATCGTGGATGAATTTCAAAAGCACGAGTTTATTCATTCTTGTTTTTTCTTCCTTCTAAATAAGAACGTCAATGACACTTCTAAATATAAACATCATTGACAGTTCTAAATATAAACATCATTGACACTTCTAAATATAAACATCATTGACACTTCTAAATATAAACATCATTGACACTTCTAAATATAAACATCATTAACACTTCTAAATATAAACATCATTGACACTTCTAAATATAAACATCATTAACACTTCTAAATATAAACATCATTGACACTTCTAAATATAAACATCATTAACACTTCTAAATATAAACATCATTGACACTTCTAAATATAAATATCATTGACACTTCTAAAATAAACATTATTAACACTTCTAAAATAAACATCGTTAACACTTCTAAAATAAACATCATTAACACTTCTAAAATAAACATTATTAACACTTCTAAAATAAACATCATTAACACTTCTAAAATAAACAGTTTATTTATCAACATCCTAAACGAACGGTTGATTTTTTTTACGCAATTATCTCTTCTAATTTTTGTATAAAATCGATGTTTAGGCTAAATTTTTGTGGGTTAAGAGATGTTAATTTATTATAAATATATAGTCTAACTTATGATGCTGTAAGTACACTTGTTAGTTATGTCAGGGAAAGTAGCAAGTGTTTAATATTTTAACTTGTTAATTCATGTATGTTTATTGAAATTACTGTAATTGTAAAGAGTAAAAAATTAACTGTCGTATATAAGATAAGATAAGATAAGATAATGATGGTCTGACTAGACGAAATCTTCCTGTCTTCCTGCTGGGTTTTTTCTATAAAAGCAGAAGTGTAGATTAGAATAAACACTTTTATACCTACGTCTAAACGATGTTTCGGTCCTCCATTTGGACGCGATGATGGCCCACTAGAGACCGAAACATCGTCTAGTTTTCATTTATAACTAGATTGTTGGGAAAAAGGTGTCAACTTACTTGAGCGCTGGTTTTTGACGAAATACAAGTGGAGTCTCTCCTTGAAGGTATTCTCATTGACATAGTACTCGACACGTACTCTGTGAGGGAGAGAGACAGAAAGTTATTTACTTTCAGTAATGATTGACGCTGTTATTAACAGATCGGTAATCACACAAAATCAATTAGTATAGAGACTATTAGGCCGATTGATGATCTTATTACTTAGAATTTCGCTAGGGATTTATTTATTTGTAGACTGATAGAAGGATCGTGTTACATGACATTACTGAAAAGTGGTATAGGAAGGCATGTTCCGAAAGGAGGCTTTTTTTTTTTTACCACATTTCATTTACATGTAGCTTAATCAAATATTTATCTTCCCTCTTACCAACTGATGATATTCTCTTTCAGATCCATCAGTCTCCCATCTAAATAATGAACTGATGTACCCATTACGTCTCTAAAATGATGCATGACCAAGGGTCTACCCACCAACTTTTATCTACCAACACAGACAAACTGTTGCCATCACGCATCGTGTCTCGTATCTTGTGATTAAAATAAATATTGGGCTCTGGTGGCCTGGTGGTTAACGCTCTCGCTTCACACGGCGAGGGTCTGGGTTCGATTCCCAGCCAGAGTAGAAACATTGGACGTGTTTCTTTCCACCTGTTGTCTATGTTCCCCATCAGTAAAATGGGTACCTGGGTGTTAGTCGACTGGTGTGGGTCGCATCCTGGGACACTGACCTAAGAAGGCCTGGTCACAGACCGGGCCGCGGGGGCGTTGACCCCTGGAACTCTCTCCAGGTAATCTCCAGGTAATACCAAAAGTTATTCTGTGTATAATTTTTCTAGGCATCCATTTGTTGTCTGGCAGTGGAAATTTACCTGTTACAACATCTATTAGTCTCCCACTCATTATCATTTAGGTCACCCTCAAAAATTCTAAGAATATAAGAAAGGAGAAACACTCCAGCAGGTCTACTGGCCCATGCCAGGCAGGTCCAGTTCTTCCACCAGCTTAAGCCAGTGCCTTAACCTAGTCAGGTCAGTCAGTCACTAGATTCGAAACTCCCTAAACAATTGTTTCAAATTGTTCCGGACTATGGAGCAGAGATCTTCCTCAGGCTGAGGGACTGACAACCTCAATACCACGTCTTAGAGGGCGATGGACTGATTACATCATCTTTACTGCTTCTTCTGCCTCCTCTGTACTCGACTGAAGACGCCTACTGTGAAGGCCAAACATTACGAAACAAAGCAACCTAACTGTTGCACACATGTCTGACATATTAACCCGCTTAATACTTCCCAAAATTTCTCTCTAAGCTCCACATAATTCTAGAATTAAAATAATTTTATCCCCTCTTTGCCTCCATTTTTATTTATACAATATTATCACTAGCCTTTCTTCAGTCACAGTTCCCTCTAATACATCCATTCACACCACACATACACGCTTCCCTGGTTAAAATGTTCTTCTTAGTGCTAGACGATCCACCTCAGGTAAGTCACAGGGATGTTACGAAGTATTTCTTGAGACATAGAGTTGTCAGGAAGTGAAACAAACTGGAGAGTGATGTAGTCTAGACAGGGTTAATACATAGCTTTAAGAAGAGATACGACAAAGCTCATGGAGAAGGGAGAGAGTGGACCTAGTAGCGACCAGCGAAGAGGCGGGGCCAGGAGCTGTGACTCGACCCCTGCAACCACAAATAAGTGAGTAGGTAATTAAACATACACACACACACACACACACACACACACACACACACACACACACACACACACACACACACACACACACACACACACACACACACACACACACACACATATTTGGTTCCGTTTTTTGCATTAATTTGGGTGCTGCTCGTAAGGTTGGTGTCCCAGTGATAGGAGAATGAAATTAGTCTTTAGAATATAGTGAGGGTTGGGAAGAAACATGTCTGTTGTTCTCAGTGGCTCCTTAACGCTGTCTGTCATGGTAGTGGGGAGGTCCAGAGCGTCGACAGGCTAGTTGGCCTCCAGGAAGGCAGGCTAGAGTCTATCCAGCTTCCAGGAAGGCAGGCTAGAGACTATCCAGCCTCCACGAAGGCAGACTAGAGACTATCCAGCTTGCAGGAAGGCAGGCTAGAGTCTATTCAGCCTCCAGGAAGGCAGGCTAGAGACTATCCAGCCTCCAGGAAGACAGGCTAGAGTCTATCCAGCCTCCAGGAAGGCAGGCTAGAGTCTATCCAGCCTCCAGGAAGGCAGGCTAGAGTCTATCCAGCCTCCAGGAAGGTAGGCTAGAGACTATCCAGCCTCCAGGAAGGCAGGCTAGTGTCTATCCAGCCTCCAGGAAGACAGGCTAGAGTCTATCCAGCCTCCAGGAAGGCAGGCTAGAGTCTATCCAGCCTCCAGGAAGGTAGGCTAGAGACTATCCAGCCTCCAGGAAGGCAGGCTAGTGTCTATCCAGCCTCCAGGAAGACAGGCTAGAGTCTATCCAGCCTCCAGGAAGGCAGGCTAGAGTCTATCCAGCCTCCAGGAAGGCAGGCTAGAGTCTATCCAGCCTCCAGGAAGGTAGGCTAGAGACTATCCAGCCTCCAGGAAGGCAGGCTAGTGTCTATCCAGCCTCCAGGAAGACAGGCTAGAGTCTATCCAGCCTCCAGGAAGGCAGGCTAGAGACTATCCAGCCTCCAGGAAGGCAGGCTAGAGTCTATCCAGCCTTCAGGAAGGCAGGCTAGAGTCTATCCAGCTTCCAGGAAGGCAGGCTAGAGTCTATTCAGCCTCCAGGAAGGCAGGCTAGAGTCAATCCAGCCTCCAGGAAGGCAGGCTAGAGACTATCCAGCCTCCAGGAAGGCAGGCTAGAGTCTATCCAGCCTCCAGGAAGGCAAGCTAGAGACTATCCAGCCTCCAGGAAGGCAGGCTAGAGTCTATCCAGCGTCCAGGAAAGCAGGCTAGAGTCTATCCAGCTTCCAGGAAGGCAGGCTAGAGTCTATCCAGCCTCCAGGAAGGCAGGCTAGAGTCTATCCAGCGTCCAGGAAAGCAGGCTAGAGTCTATCCAGCTTCCAGGAAGGCAGGCTAGAGTCTATCCAGCTTCCAGGAAGGCAGGCTAGAATCTATCCAGCCTCCAGGAAGGCAGGCTAGAGTCTATCCAGCCTCCAGGAAGGCAGGCTAGAGTCTATCCAGCTTCCAGGAAGGCAGGCTAGAGTCTATCCAGCTTCCAGGAAGGCAGGCTAGAGTCTATCCAGCCTCCAGGAAGGCAGGCTAGAGTCTATCCAGCCTCCAGGAAGGCAGGCTAGAGACTATCCAGCCTCCAGGGAAATTATGACCTTAAACTTGACCACTGAGTCGTTCTCAACGTGAACTTTTAAATGGAGAGTTGAGAACGAAGTTTAAATGTTGATAAGAATTACCGAAGAACTTTAGTAAGAGAAAGACGAAGGCCTCAAACTTTAGTGCCTGCAGGTGTTGAAGGTTATATTGCAGGTGTTGGAGGTTATATTGCAGGTGTTGGAGGTTATATTGCAGGTGTTGAAGGTTATATTGCAGGTGTTGGAGGTTATATTGCAGGTGTTGGAGGTTATATTGCAGGTATTGGAGGTTATATTGCAGGTGTTGGAGGTTATATTGCAGGTGTTGGAGGTTATATTACAGGTGTTGAAGGTTATATTGCAGGTGTTGGAGGTTATATTGCAGGTGTTGGAGGTTATATTACAGGTGTTGGAGGTTATATTGCAGGTGTTGGAGGTTATATTGCAGGTGTTGGAGGTTATATTACAGGAGTTGAAGGTTATATTGCAGGTGTTGGAGGTTATATTGCAGGTGTTGGAGGTTATATTACAGGTGTTGGAGGTTATATTGCAGGTGTTGGAGGTTATATTGCAGGTGTTGGAGGTTATAATACAGGTGTTGAAGGTTATATTGCAGGTGTTGAAGGTTATATTGCAGGTGTTGGAGGTTATATTGCAGGTGTTGGAGGTTATATTACAGGTGTTGGAGGTTATATTGCAGGTGTTGGAGGTTATATTGCAGGTGTTGGAGGTTATATTACAGGTGTTGAAGGTTATATTGCAGGTGTTGGAGGTTATATTACAGGTGTTGGAGGTTATATTGCAGGTGTTGGAGGTTATATTGCAGGTGTTGGAGGTTATATTACAGGTGTTGAAGGTTATATTGCAGGTGTTGGAGGTTATATTGCAGGTGCTGGAGGTTATAGTGCAGGTGTTGGAGGTTATATTGCAGGTGTTGAAGGTTATATTGCAGGTGTTGGAGGTTATATTGCAGGTGTTGAAGGTTATATTGCAGGTGTTGGAGGTTATATTGCAGGTGTTGAAGGTTATATTGCAGGTGTTGGAGGTTATATTGCAGGTGTTGAAGGTTATATTGCAGGTGTTGGAGGTTATATTGCAGGTGTTGAAGGTTATATTGCAGGTGTTGGAGGTTATATTGCAGGTGTTGAAGGTTATATTGCAGGTGTTGGAGGTTATATTGCAGGTGTTGAAGGTTATATTGCAGGTGTTGGAGGTTATATTGCAGGTGTTGAAGGTTATATTGCAGGTGTTGGAGGTTATATTGCAGGTGTTGAAGGTTATATTGCAGGTGTTGGAGGTTATATTGCAGGTGTTGAAGGTTATATTACAAGTGTTGGAGGTTATATTACAGGTGTTGGAGGTTATATTGCAGGTGTTGAAGGTTATATTGCAGGTGTTGGAGGTTATAGTGCAGGTGTTGAAGGTTATATTGCAGGTGTTGAAGGTTATATTGCAGGTGTTGGAGGTTATATTACAGGTGTTGGAGGTTATATTGCAGGTGTTGGAGGTTATATTGCAGGTGTTGAAGGTTATATTGCAGGTGTTGAAGGTTATATTGCAGGTGTTGAAGGTTATATTGCAGGTGTTGAAGGTTATATTGCAGGTGTTGAAGGTTATATTGCAGGTGTTGAAGGTTATATTGCAGGTGTTGAAGGTTATATTGCAGGTGTTGGAGGTTATATTACAGGTGTTGGAGGTTATGTGGAGGTGTTGGAGGTTATGTGGAGGTGTTGGAGGTTATGTGGAGGTGTTGGAGGTTATGTGGAGGTGTTGGAGGTTATGTGGAGGTGTTGGAGGTTATGTGGAGGTGTTGGAGGTTATATTGCAAGTTTTGGAGGTTATAGTGCAGGTGTTGGAGGTTATATTGCAAGTGTTGGAGGTTATAGTGCAGGTGTTGGAGGTTATATTGCAGGTGTTGGAGGTTATAGTGCAGGTGTTGGAGGTTATATTGCAGGTGTTGGAGGTTATATTGCAGGTATTGGAGGTTATAGTGCAGGTGTTGGAGGTTATATTGCAGGTGTTTGAGGTTATATTGCAGGTGTTGGAGGCTATATTGCAGGTGTTGGAGGTTATATTGCAGGTGTTGGAGGTTATATTGCATGTGTTGGAGGTTATATTGCAGGTGTTGGAGGTTATAGTGCAGGTGTTGGAGGTTATAGTGCAGGTGCTGGAGGTTATATTGCAGGTGCTGGAGGTTATAGTGCAGGTGTTGGAGGTTATAGTGCAGGTGTTGGAGGTTATATTGCAAGTGTTGGAGGTTATAGTGCAGGTGTTGGAGGTTATATTGCAGGTGTTGGAGGTTATAGTGCAGGTGTTGGATGATATATTGCCGGTGTTGGAGGTTATATTGCAGGTGTTGGAGGTTATATTGCAGGTATTGGAGGCTATAGTGCAGGTGTTGGAGGTTATATTGCAGGTGTTTGAGGTTATAGTGCAGGTGTTGGAGGTTATATTGCAGGTGTTGGAGGTTATATTGCAGGTGTTGGAGGTTATAGTGCAGGTGTTGGAGGTTATATTGCAGATGTTGTAGGTTATATTGCAGGTGTTGGAGGTTATATTGCAGGTGTTGGAGGTTATGTTGCAGGTGTTAGGGTTTATATTGCAGGTGTTGGAGGTTATATTGCAGGTGTTGGAGGTTATATTGCAGGTGTTGGAGGTTATATTGCAGGTGTTGGAGGTTATATTGCAGGTGTTGGAGGTTATATTGCAGGAGTTGGAGGTTATAGTGCAGGTGTTGGAGGTTATAGTGCAGGTGTTGGAGGTTATATTGCAGGTGTTGGAGGTTATTTTGTAGGTGTTGGAGGTTATAGTGCAGGTGTTGGAGGTTATAGTGCAGGTGTTGGAGGCTATAGTGCAGGTGTTAAGGTTATAGTTCAGGTGTAGGAGGTTATATTGCAGGTGTTGGAGGTTATAGCGCAGGTGTTTGAGGTTACAGTGCAAGTGTTGAAGGCTATAGTGCAGGTGTTGGAATTACTCTACAGGTATTGGATATTACACTTCAAGTGTTGGATAATGCACTACAGGTGTTGGATATTACTCTACAGGTGTTGGATATTACCTGAAGTATACCTGTAGAGGGTTTCGGGGGTCAACGCGCCCGTGAACCGGTCTGTGACCAGGCCTTGTGGTGGATCAGGGCTTGATTAACCAGGCTGCTACTACTGGCCGCACTTACACTGACGTACGAACCACAGCCCGGCTGGTCAGGTACTGACTTAGGTGCCTTTTCAGTTCCTTTTTGAAGACATCCAGGTGTCTGTTCCCTTATGTATGTTGGGAGGCAGCTGAACAGTCTTGGGCCCCTGACAGTTACTGTGTTATCTCTTAATGTACTCGTCCCGCCCCTGCTTTAGTAGACAGAGATTTACGTGTGCAATTTGGTACCTATCTCTCAAAGATTTTCCAGGTGTATATTATTATGCATCTTTCCCGCCTGCGTTCCAGGGAGTACAAGTCAAGGAACTTCAACCGTTCCCTGTAATTTAAGTGTTTTATCGTACTATGTGTGCCGTGAGGTTCTCTGTACACTCTCCAGGTCAGCAATTTACCCAGCCTTGAAAGATGCCGTTAGTGTACAGCAGTATTCCAGTCTAGAGAGAACTAGCGATTTGAAGAGAATCATCATTGAAGGCGAGATCCTCTGACATTATCACTTCCAGTTTTTTGCTCTCTTGTGTAGTTGGAATTTGTTTTATACTCCGATATAGTTTTAATTTCCTAGAGTTTTCCATATCGGATTAATTGGAATTTCTCTTCATAAAACTTCACATTGTTTTCTGCTGCCCATTTAAGGATTTGATAGATGTCCACTTGGAGTCTTGCAATGACTTCGATGGATGGCACTGTCCTGCAAACTCGGGTGGCATCTGCAAAGGAAGACACGGTGCTGTGGCTTACTTCACTGTCTATGTCAAATATGAGGACGAGGAACAAGATGGGAGCGAGCACTGTGCCTTGTGGAACAGAGCTTTCCACCGTAGCCGCTTCAGATTTTACTCTGTTTACTGCTACTATTTGTGTTCTGTTTCTTAGGAAGCTATAGATCCATGTACCAGTTTTTCCCGTTATTCCTTTTTCACATATTTTGTGAGCTATTACACCATGGTCACACTTGTTGAAGGCTTTCGCAAAATCTGTGTATACTACATCAGCATTCTGTTTGTATTCTAGAGCATCCAGGACCTTGTCATAGTGGTCCAGTAGTTGGGACAGGCAGGAGCGACCTGCTCTAAACCCCTGTTGCCCTGGGTTGTGTAACTACAGTTGTGTACACTACAGTTCTTAGATATTACATTGCAGGTGTCAGAGATTACACTATAGGTGTTAGAGGTTACATGTATATAACTGCCACAATCTCTCAGAAGTTTCCCCTTATTCACCAACACTTCCTGTCTTCACCGACACTTTCCTTACTCCCAGACACTTCCCTTCTTCACCGACACTTCCTTTCCTCACTTCACTCAAACCACAAGTTCCAAATACAAACTTTTTACCCTAAGTTCCACACAGCCTTTTAGGCTCGACCATAAAATTGTTTAACCTTTAACTGGAACTTCCAGTAACCAACCAGTTTTTAAGTTTAGAAATATCACTTCACATCTTAATCTTTATGACTCACATTGTTGCCATGGTGTAGTAACTACTGTACACTGAGTACCTTCACTCTGGTGATGATGTTGTCATGGTGTCATAACTGCCATACACGGAGTACTTTCACTCTGGTGATGGTGTTGTTGTCATGGTGTAGTAACTACCATACATTGAGTACTTTCACTCTGGTGATGGTGTTGTCATACACTGAGTACCTTCACTCTGGTGATAGTGGTGTTGTCATGGTGTAGTAACTACCATACATTGAGTACTTTCACTCTGGTGTTGGTGTTGTTGTCATGGTGTAGTAACTACCATACATTGAGTACTTTCACTCTGGTGTTGGTGTTGTTGTCATGGTGTAGTAACTACCATACATTGAGTACTTTCACTCTGGTGATGGTGTTGTCATACACTGAGTACTTTCACTCTGGTGATGGTGTTGCCACACACTGAGTACTTTCACTCTGGTGATGGTGTTGTCATACACTGAGTACTTTCACTCTGGTGATGGTGTTGTCATACACTGAGTACTTTCACTCTGGTGATGGTGTTGTCATACACTGAGTACCTTCACTCAGACATGTTCACTTTTCATTTTCATTTCCTCGTTAATGAAAAAGATAAAAATTTCAAGCAAAATCTCGTATGTATATTTAATTAATCTCTAGGATGACACACACATATACACACACACACACATACACACACATATACACATACACACACATACACACATACACATATACACACACATACACACACACATATACACACACATACACACACACATACACACACACACACACACACACACACACACACACACACATACACACACACACACACACACACACACACACATACACACACACACACACACACACACACACACACACACACACACACACACACACACACACACACACACACACACACACACACACACACACACACACACACACACACACACACACAAGATAGAGAGATTAGAAGAGGAGCTGAGACATCTGAAACAGCACAGAGACAAAGATATTACAGAAGTAGTATCGGCAATGGCTACATCAAACACAGACAACAGGTCTGAAGGAAGCATGGAAACTAAACTGTATGCAGAGGTCCTGTCAAACCCACATAGGGCCAAAACAAAGACAGGGAGCACACTAGGACAGAATGAGAGGTTGGAAGACATCGAAGGAACTAGGACATGTGCAAGGACCTTACCAGATACCTGTGGGGGCCAGGAACAGGTGAGCAGGAAGGACAAACCAAGAAGCATAGGGGCCATAACTAGGGAAGGGACTGAAGGAAGGAACACTCCACGGGAAGGAGCTAAAACACATCAAAGGATGCAATGGGAGTCACAGTGGGAGGTGGAAAGGGAGAGATCCGTGTTTGACTATGGGCTAGACGAAGCTAAAGGGGAAACTTATGGTGAAAGAAAGCAGGAAGAGAAAAAAGCGATTGAAAATAACATGAAGGTGATAGGCGAGGGGGACGTGACCCAGGTGGCAAATTTTCGGAGAATCGGGTGGTTCACAAAGAAAAGGAATCGGCCTCTCAAAGTAATTTTCAAGGCAGAATCAACCCGAACCATGATCCTGCAGGAGAAAGCACGGCTGAGAGGCAAGCAGGAGTTCCGGAGTGTGTACCTCGATCGAGACAGAACACAGGACGAAAGGAAGACAATGAAAGAGAGAGTTCAATAACGAAAGGAGAAATGGGAGGAAATGAAAAAGGAGAGCAGGACAACCCAGGATCAAATGGAAGGACAAGCGCACCCCCCAGAAACACCTGCAGAAGGACTCCAGCCACGACACCCCCAAGGCAACTGAACAATCCAAACCAACCATCACACACCAATCCCTCTGTTTCCACCCCCTGCACCACAGTTACAGTATTAGAACAGAAGTTGAAGGTTTGGTACACAAATGCAGATGGATTAACGAATAAACATGAGGAATGGCAAGAAAGAATCAATGAGAAGTCCCCAGACATCATAGCAGTTACAGAAACAAAACTCACGGAGACAATAACAGATGCAATCTTCCCACCAGGATACCAGATCATGAGGAAAGATAGAAGGGGCAGGGGGGGAGGTGGGGTTGCTCTGCTCGTAAAAAACAGATGGAAATTCGAGAAAATGGAAGGCATAGATGAGACGGAAGAAAGAGACTACACAGCAGGTACACTTCAGTCTGGGGAACACAAAGTGGTCATTGCAGTGATGTATAATCCACCACAGAACTGCAGGAGGCCAAGAGAGGAATATTAAGAGAGCAACAGAGCAATGGTGGACACACTTGCTGAGGTGGCAAGAAGAGCTCACTCCAGCAGAGCAAAGTTGCTGGTTATGGGGGATTTCAACCACAGGGAGATTGACTGGGAAAACCTGGAGCCACATGGGGGTCCCGAAACAAAGAGAGCCAGGATGTTGGACGTGGTGCTGGAAAACCTCATGCACCAACATGTTAAGGACACTACCAGAGTGAAAGGGGAGGATGAACCAGCAAGATTGGACCTTGTGTTCACCCTGGGCAGCTCAGACATTGAGGACATCAAGTATGAGAGTCCCCTAGGAGCTAGCGACCACGTGGTTCTATGCTTTGAATACATAGTAGAGCTGCAAGTGGAGAGAATAACAGGAGCTGAATGGGAAAAGCCTGACTATAAAAGAGGGTACTACATAGGGTTGAAGAACTTCCTGCGGGAGGTCCAGTGGGACAGAGAACTGGCAGGAAAGCCAGTAAATGAAATGATGGAATATGTAACAACAAAATGCAAGGAGGCAGTGGAAAGGTTTATTCCCAAGGGCAACAGTAACAACGGGAAGACCAGAACGAGCCCCTGGTTTACCCGACGGTGTAAGGAGGCAAAAACAAAGTGCAATAGAGAATGGAAAAAGTACAGAAGGCAGAGAACACACGAAAATAGGGAGATCAGTCGCAGAGCCAGGAATGAGTACGCACAGGTAAGGAGGGAGGCCCAGCGACAGTATGAAAATGACATAGCATCGAGAATCAAGACTGACCCGAAACTGTTGTATAGCCACATCAGGAGGAAGACAACAGTCAAAGACCAGGTGATCAGATTAAGGACAGAAGGTGGAGAACTCACAAGAAATGATCAGGAGGTATGTGAGGAGCTGAACAGGAGATTTAAGGAAGTTTTTACAGTAGAGACAGGAAGGGCTGTGGGAAGACAGCACAGAAGGGAACATCAAGAGGGAATATACCAACAAGTGTTGGATGACATACGAACAACTGAGGAGGAGGTGAAGAAGCTCTTAAGTGACCTTGACACCTCAAAGGCGATGGGACCAGACAACATCTCCCCATGGGTTCTTAGAGAAGGAGCAGAGATGCTGTGCGTGCCTCTAACCACAATCTTCAACACATCCCTTGAAACTGGGCAACTACCTGTGAAATGGAAGACAGCTAATGTAGTCCCCATATTTAAGAAAGGAAACAGAAACGAGGCACTAAACTACAGACCTGTGTCTCTGACATGTATTGTGTGCAAAGTCATGGAGAAGATTATCAGGAGGAGAGTGGTCGAACACCTGGAAAGGAACAAGATTATAAATGAAAACCAACATGGGTTCATGGAAGGAAAATCTTGTATCACAAACCTCCTGGAGTTTTATGACAAAGTAACAGAAGTAAGACACGAGAGAGAGGGGTGGGTAGATTGCGTTTTCCTAGACTGCAGGAAGGCCTTTGACACAGTTTCCCACAAGAGATTAGTGCAGAAGCTGGAGGATCAGGCGCATGTAAAAGGGAGGGCACTGCAATGGATAAGGGAATACCTGACAGGGAGGCAGCAACGAGTCATGGTACGTGAAGAGGTATCACAGTGGGCGCCTGTTACGAGCGGGGTCCCACAGGGGTCAGTTCTAGGACCAGTGCTATTTTTGATATATGTGAACGACATGATGGAAGGAATAGACTATGAAGTGTCCCTGTTCGCAGATGACGTGAAGTTGATAAGAAGAATTAAATCGGACGAGGATGAGGCAGGACTGCAAAGAGACCTGGACAGGCTGGACATGTGGCTTTTCGAATTCAATCCAGCCAAATGCAAAGTCATGAAGATTGGGGAGGGGCAAAGAAGACCGCAGACAGAGTATAGGCTAGGTGGACAAAGACTACAGACCTCACTCAGGGAGAAAGACCTTGGGGTGACCATAACACCGAGCACATCACCGGAGGCACACATCAACCAAATAACCGCTGCAGCATACGGGCGCCTGGTAAACCTGAGAATAGCGTTCCGATACCTTAATAAGGAATCGTTCAAGACACTGTACACTGTGTATGTTAGGCCCATACTGGAGTATGCAGCACCAGTCTGGAACCCACACCTGGTCAAGCACGTCAGGAAGTTAGAGAAAGTACAAAGGTTTGCAACAAGGCTAGTCCCAGAGCTCAAGGGAATGTCGTACGAGGAAAGGTTAAGGGAAATCGGACTGACGACACTGGAGGACAGAAGGGCCAGGGGAGACATGATAACGACATACAAGATACTGCGGGGAATAGACAAGGTGGACAGAGATAGGATGCTCCAGAGATGGGACACAGGGACAAGGGGTCACAACTGGAAGCTGAAGACTCAGACGAGTCACAGGGACGTTAGGAAGTATTTCTTCAGTCATAGAGTTGTCAGCAAGTGAAATAGCCTAGCAAGTGAAGTAGTGGAGGCAGGAACCATACATAGTTTTAAGAAGAGGTATGACAAAGCTCAGGAAGCAGACACATACACACACACACACACACACACACACACACACATATATACACACACATATCCCTGCAACAACAATTAGGTAGGTACAATTAAATGAGTATTCACACACAAACCTAATGAAGGTTTATAACAAGGATAGAGAAGACATCTCCCTGTGGTCCTTAGAGAGGGAGCAGAAATGCTGTGTGTCCCACTAACCACAATCTTCAACACATCCCTGGAAACTGGGCAACTACCTGAGGTATGGAGGACGGCAAATGTAGTAGCCATTGTAAAGAATGGAGACAAAAACGAGGCACTGAACTGCAGACCAGTGTCACTAACGTGTGCAGTATGCAAAGTCATGGAGAAGATTATCAGGAGGAGAGTGGTGGAGCACCTGGAACGGAACTAGATTATAAACGACAACCAGCACAGATTCATGGAAGGCAAATCCTGTGTCACAAACCTTCTGGAGTTTTATGACAAAGTAACAGAAGTAAGACACGAGAGAAAGGGGTGGGTTGATTACATTTTCCTGGACTGCAGGAAGGCCTTTGACACAGTTCCTCAAAGGAGGTTAGTGCAGAAGCTAGAGGATCAGGCGCGTATAACAGGAAGGGCACTTCAATTGATCAGAGAATACCTGACAGGGAGACAACAACGAGTCATGGTACGTGATGAAATATAACAATGGGCGCCTGCGACGAGCGGGGTTCCACAGGGGTCAGTTATAGGACCAGTGCTATTTTTGGCATATGTGAGTGACATGATGGAAGGGATAAACCCAGAATTGTCTCTGTTAAATCAGATGAGGATCAGGCAGGACTACAAAGATACCTGGACGGGCTGAACACGTGGTCCAGCAACTGGCTTCTCGAATTCAACCCCAAGATATGCAAAGTCATTAAGACTGGGGAAGGGCAAAGAAGACCGCAGACAGAATATAGGCTAGGTGGACAAAGACTGCAAACCTCGCTCAAGGAGAAAGATCTAGGGGTGACCATAACACCGAGCACGTCTCCGGAGGCACACATCAACTAGATAACTGCTGCAGCATACGGGCGCTTGGCAAACTTGAGAATAGCATTCCGATACCTTAGTAAGGAATCGTTCAAGACGCTGTACACTGTGTACGTGAGGCCCATATTGGAATATGCAGCGCCTGTTTGGATTCCACACCTGGTCAAGCACGTCAATAAATTAGAGAAAGTACAAAGGTTTGCAACAAGGTTAGTTTTGGAGCTCAGGGGAATGTCCTACAAAGAAAGATTGAGAGAAATCGGCCTGACAACACAGGAGGACAGGACGGTCAGGGGAGACATGATAGTGACATACAAAATACTGCGAGGAATAGATAAGGTAGACAGAGACAGGATGTTCCAGAGATGGGACACAGAAACATGACGTTGCAATTGGAAGCTGAAGACTCAGACGAGTCATAGGGATGTTAGGAAGTATTTCTTCGTCAGGAAGTGGAATAGCCTAGCAAGTGATGAAGTGGAGGCAGGAACCATACATAACTTTAAGATGAGGTATGAAAAAGCTCATGGAACAGAGAGAGAGAGAGGACCTAGTAGCGAAGAGGCGGGGCCAGGAGCTGAGTCTCGACCCCTACAACCACAATTAGGTGAGTACACACACAGTGTACCTGAGTTAGCTGGTAATGTTGAAGTTCTTGTCAAAAAATATTAGAATTAAATCAATAACTCACTGAGGAGTCTCGTAAGTAGATAGTATACTGAGTAGATAGTATACTGAGTAGATAGTATACTGAGTAGATAGTATACTGAGTAGATAGTATACTGAGTAGATAGTATACTGAGTAGATAGTATGCTGAGTAGATAGTATACTGAGTAGATAGTATACTGAGTAGATAGTATGCTGAGTAGATAGTATACTGAGTAGATAGTATACTGAGTAGATAGAATACTGAGTAGATAGTATGCTGAGTAGATAGTATGCTGAGTAGATAGTATACTGAGTAGATAGTATGCTGAGTAGATAGTATACTGAGTTAGATAGTATACTGAGTAGATAGTATACTGAGTAGATAGTATACTGAGTAGATAGTATACTGAGTAGATAGTATACTGAGTAGATAGTATACTGAGTAGATAGTATACTGAGTAGATAGTATACTGAGTAGATAGTATACTGAGTAGATAGTATGCTGAGTAGATAGTATACTGAGTAGATAGTATACTGAGTAGATAGTATACTGAGTATATAGTATGCTGAGTAGATAGTATACTGAGTAGATAGTATACTGAGTAGATAGTATGCTGAGTAGATAGTATACTGAGTTAGATAGTATACTGAGTAGATAGTATGCTGAGTAGATAGTATACTGAGTAGATAGTATGCTGAGTAGATAGTATACTGAGTAGATAGTATACTGAGTAGACAGTATACTGAGTAGATAGTATACTGAGTAGATAGTATGCTGAGTAGATAGTATACTGAGTAGATAGTATGCTGAGTAGATAGTATACTGAGTAGATAGTATACTGAGTAGATAGTATACTGAGTAGATAGTATACTGAGTAGATAGTATGCTGAGTAGATAGTATACTGAGTAGATAGTATACTGAGTAGATAGTATGCTGAGTAGATAGTATTCTGAGTAGATAGTATACTGAGTAGATAGTATGCTGAGTAGATAGTATACTGAGTAGATAGTATACTGAGTAGATAGTATGCTGAGTAGATAGTATGCTGAGTAGATAGTATGCTGAGTAGATAGTATACTGAGTAGATAGTATGCTGAGTAGATAGTATACTGAGTAGATAGTATACTGAGTAGATAGTATGCTGAGTAGATAGTATACTGAGTAGATAGTATGCTGAGTAGATAGTATACTGAGTTAGATAGTATACTGAGTATATAGTATACTGAGTAGATAGTATACTGAGTAAATAGTATACTGAGTAGATAGTATACTGAGTAGATAGTATACTGAGTAGATAGTATACTGAGTAGAAAGTATGCTGAGTAGATAGTATACTGAGTAGATAGTATGCTGAGTAGATAGTATACTGAGTTAGATAGTATACTGAGTAGATAGTATGCTGAGTAGATAGTATACTGAGTTAGATAGTATACTGAGTAGATAGTATACTGAGTAGATAGTATACTGAGTAAATAGTATACTGAGTAGATAGTATACTGAGTAGATAGTATACTGAGTAGATAGTATACTGAGTAGATAGTATGCTGAGTAGATAGTATACTGAGTTAGATAGTATACTGAGTAGATAGTATACTGAGTAGATAGTATACTGAGTAAATAGTATACTGAGTAGATAGTATACTGAGTAGATAGTATACTGAGTAGATAGTATACTGAGTAGATAGTATGCTGAGTAGATAGTATACTGAGTTAGATAGTATACTGAGTAGATAGTATACTGAGTAGATAGTATACTGAGTAAATAGTATACTGAGTAGATAGTATACTGAGTAGATAGTATACAGAGTAGATAGTATACTGAGTAGATAGTATACTGAGTAGATAGTATACTGAGTAGATAGCATACTGAGTAGATAGTATACTGAGTAGATAGTATACTGAGTAAATAGTATACTGAGTAGATAGTATAGTGAGTAGATAGCATACTGAGTAGATAGTATACTAAGAAGATAGTATACTGAGTAGATAGTATTCTGAGTAAATAGTATACTGAGTAGATAGTATACTGAGTAGATAGTATACTGAGTAGATAGTATACTGAGTAGATAGTATACTGAGTAGATAGTATATTGAGTAAATAGTATACTGCGTAGATAGTATACTGAGTAGATAGTATACTGAGTAGATAGTATTCTGAGTAGATAGTATACTGAGTAGATAGTATACTGAGTAGATAGTATACTGAGTAAATAGTATACTCAGTAGATAGTATACTGAGTAGATAGTATACTGAGTAAATAGTATACTGAGTAGATAGTATACTGAGTAGATAGTATACTGAGTAGATAGTATACTGAGTAGATAGTATGCTGAGTAGATAGTATACTGAGTTAGATAGTATACTGAGTAGATAGTATACTGAGTAGATAGTATACTGAGTAAATAGTATACTGAGTAGATAGTATACTGAGTAGATAGTATACTGAGTAGATAGTATACTGAGTAGATAGTATACTGAGTAGATAGTATACTGAGTAGATAGCATACTGAGTAGATAGTATACTGAGTAGATAGTATACTGAGTAAATAGTATACTGAGTAGATAGTATAGTGAGTAGATAGCATACTGAGTAGATAGTATACTAAGAAGATAGTATACTGAGTAGATAGTATTCTGAGTAAATAGTATACTGAGTAGATAGTATACTGAGTAGATAGTATACTGAGTAGATAGTATACTGAGTAGATAGTATACTGAGTAGATAGTATACTGAGTAGATAGTATTCTGAGTAGATAGTATACTGAGTAGATAGTATTCTGAGTAGATAGTATACTGAGTAAATAGTATACTGAGTAGATAGTATACTGAGTAGATAGTATACTGAGTATATAGTATTCTGAGTAAATAGTATACTGAGTAGACAGTATACTGAGTAGATAGTATACTGAGTAGATAGTATACTGAGCAGATAGTATACTGAGTAGATAGTATACTGAGTAAATAGTATACTGTCCTCTCACTCTGTCCTCTCAATCTGTTCTCTAACTCTGTCCTCTCACTCTCTTCTCTAACTCTGTCCTCTCACTCTGTCCTCAACTCTGTCCTCTCACTCTCTTCTCTAACTCTGTCCTCTCACTCTGTCCTCAACTCTGTCCTCTCACTCTCTTCTCTAACTCTGTCCTCTCACTCTGTCCTCTCACTCTATTCTCTAACTCTGCCCTCTCACTCTGTCCTCTCACTCTGTCCTCTCACTCTGTCCTCTCACTCTGTCCTCTCACTCTGTCCTCTCACTCTGTCCTCTCACTCTGTTCTCTCACTCTGTCCTCTCACTCTGTCCTCTCACTCTGTCCTCTCACTCTGTCCTCTCAAACCCATCATTTATCTCGTTATGTTCCCTCGCCCTTCCTTCATTCACCTTTTTTCTTTCTTCCTTCATCTTCACCTTACCTGCCACTGTCTTTATTCATTCTCTGTTGCTCACAGCTGAGTGACTGTAAGATACAGCTGTGACTGTAAGATACAGCTGTGACTGTAAGATACAGCTGTGACTGTAAGATACAGCTGTGACTGTAGGACACAGCTGTGACTGTAAGACAGTTGTGACTGTAAGACACAGCTGTATCTTACAGTCACAGCTGTATCTTACAGTCACAGCTGTATCTTACAGTCACTCAGCTGTGAGCAACAGAGAATGAATAAAGACAGTGGCAGGTAAGGTGAAGATGAAGGAAGAAAGAAAAAAGGTGAATGAAGGAAGGGCGAGGGAACATGACGAGATAAATGATGGGTTTGAGAGGACAGAGTGAGAGGACAGAGTGAGAGGACAGAGTGAGAGAACAGAGTGAGAGGACAGAGTGAGAGGACAGAGTGAGAGGACAGAGTGAGAGGACAGAGTGAGAGGACAGAGTGAGAGGACAGAGTGAGAGAACAGAGTGAGAGGACAGAGTGAGAGGACAGAGTGAGAGGACAGAGTGAGAGGACAGAGTGAGAGGACAGAGTGAGAGGACAGAGTGAGAGGACAGAGTGAGAGAACAGAGTGAGAGGACAGAGTGAGAGGACAGAGTGAGAGGACAGAGTGAGAGGACAGAGTGAGAGGACAGAGTGAGAGGACAGAGTGAGAGGACAGAGTGAGAGGACAGAGTGAGAGGACAGAGTGAGAGGACAGAGTGAGAGAACAGAGTGAGAGGACAGAGTGAGAGGACAGAGTGAGAGGACAGAGTGAGAGGACAGAGTGAGAGGACAGAGTGAGAGGACAGAGTGAGAGGACAGACAGAGTGAGAGGACAGAGTGAGAGGACAGAGTGAGAGGACAGAGTGAGAGGACAGAGTGAGAGGACAGAGTGAGAGGACAGAGTGAGAGGACAGAGTGAGAGGACAGAGTGAGAGGACAGAGTGAGAGGACAGAGTGAGAGGACAGAGTGAGAGGACAGAGTGAGAGGACAGAGTGAGAGTACAGAGTGAGAGGAGTGAGAGGACAGAGTGAGAGGACAGAGTGAGAGGACAGAGTGAGAGGACAGAGTGAGAGGACAGAGTGAGAGGACAGAGTGAGAGGACAGAGTGAGAGGACAGAGTGAGAGGACAGAGTGAGAGGACAGAGTGAGAGGACAGAGTGAGAGGACAGAGTGAGAGACAGAGTGAGAGGACAGAGTGAGAGGACAGAGTGAGAGGACAGAGTGAGAGGACAGAGTGAGAGGACAGAGTGAGAGGACAGAGTGAGAGGACAGAGTGAGAGGACAGAGTGAGAGGACAGAGTGAGAGGACAGAGTGAGAGGACAGAGTGAGAGGACAGAGTGAGAGGACAGAGTGAGAGGACAGAGTGAGAGGACAGAGTGAGAGGACAGAGTGAGAGGACAGAGTGAGAGAACAGAGTGAGAGGACAGAGTGAGAGGACAGAGTGAGAGGACAGAGTGAGAGGACAGAGTGAGAGGACAGAGTGAGAGGACAGAGTGAGAGGACAGAGTGAGAGCACAGAGTGAGAGGACAGAGTGAGAGGACAGAGTGAGAGGACAGAGTGAGAGGACAGAGTGAGAGGACAGAGTGAGAGGACAGAGTGAGAGGACAGAGTGAGAGGACAGAGTGAGAGGACAGAGTGAGAGGACAGAGTGAGAGGACAGAGTGAGAGGACAGAGTGAGAGGACAGAGTGAGAGGACAGAGTGAGAGGCCAGAGTGAGAGGAGAGAGTGAGAGGACAGAGTGAGAGGACAGAGTGAGAGGACAGAGTGAGAGGACAGAGTGAGAGGACAGAGTGAGAGGACAGAGTGAGAGGACAGAGTGAGAGGACAGAGTGAGAGGACAGAGTGAGAGGGCAGAGTGAGAGGATAGAGTGAGAGGACAGAGTGAGAGGACAGAGTGAGAGGACAGAGTGAGAGGACAGAGTGAGAGGACAGAGTGAGAGGACAGAGTGAGAGGACAGAGTGAGAGGACAGAGTGAGAGGACAGAGTGAGAGGACAGAGTGAGAGGACAGAGTGAGAGGACAGAGTGAGAGGACAGAGTGAGAGGACAGAGTGAGAGGACAGAGTGAGAGGACAGAGTTAGAGGACAGAGTGAGAGGACAGAGTGAGAGGACAGAGTGAGAGGGCAGAGTGAGAGGATAGAGTGAGAGGACAGAGTGAGAGGACAGAGTGAGAGGACAGAGTGAGAGGACAGAGTGAGAGGACAGAGTGAGAGGACAGAGTGAGAGGACAGAGTGAGAGGACAGATTTAGAGAACAGAGTGAGAGGACAGAGTGAGAGGACAGAGCGAGAGGACAGAGTGAGAGGACAGAGTGAGAGGACAGAGTTAGAGAACAGAGTGAAAAGACAGAGTGAGAAGACAGAGTGAAAGGAGAGAGTGAGAGAACAGAGGTGAGAGGGCAGAATGAAAGGACAGAGTGAAAGGGCAGAAGTGAGAGGGTAGAGTGAGAGAGAAGAGTGTGAGGACAGAGTGAGAGGGCAGAGTGAGAGGACAGAGTGAGAGGGAAGAGTGAGAGGACAGAGTGAGAGGGCGGAGTGAGAGGACAGAGTGAGAGGGAAGAGTGAGAGGACAGAGTGAGAGGGCAGAGTGAGAGGACAGAGTGAGAGGGAAGAGTGAGAGGACAGAGTGAGAGGGCAGAGTGAGAGGACAGAGTGAGAGGGCAGAGTGAGAGGACAGAGTGAGAGGGAAGAGTGAGAGGACAGAGTGAGAGGGAAGAGTGAGAGGGAAGAGTGAGAGGGCAGAGTGAGAGGACAGAGTGAGAGGGAAGAGTGAGAGGACAGAGTGAGAGAGAAGAGTGAGAGGACAGAGTGAGAGGGCAGAGTGAGAGGACAGAGTGAGAGGGAAGAGTGAGAGGACAGAGTGAGAGGGCAGAGTGAGAGGACAGAGTGAGAGGGAAGAGTGAGAGGACAGAGTGAGAGGGAAGAGTGAGAGGACAGAGGGCAACAGGTTAGGATTGGTGACAGAGTTTCTTATACTGATCTCCAGGAAGAGGTGACAAGGCTTGCGTCACCATTGATCCATTGCGTCACCATTGATCCATTGCGTCAGCAGAGATCCATTGCGTCAGCAGTGCTTTATGCGTCACTATCGCAAAAATAAACCTCGTCATTACCCGGGAATTTTAATGACAGTCTTAAAATAGTACATAAAAATACCACGAACTTGAGACGGAGGAATATACACGAACATACCCGGAAATGCTCTAATTCGCCTCGATATAATCTTAAATTAGTGCCATAACCGGAGAGTGAGACAGTAACGTGCATTTGTAAACACATTCTCATTGATTAGATAAATAAAACACATGTGTAACACTTAGGTGTCTTTAGGGGTGACAGGTTTCTAATACACAAGAGGTTTTTTGTGTCGACTACAAGAGTATACAATATATAACAGAGTTGAAGTGGTCTTGACCTGACTTTGGCCAAGCATTTTAGGTGGTCAGTCCCTCTAGCGGTGTACCAGTATGTTATTGTTTGTATTATATACCGTCACTAATGTAATATTAACTAGTTAAACTAGTGTGGCTATTGTGTCATAATAGCCACACTAGCTTAAGTAGTTAATATTGCGTTAGTGACGGCATATAATACAAACGAGTTGACAAGACACGAGCGCACCACTAGAGGGAGTGTCCATATAAGATGGTTGGCCAAAGTCAGGTCAAGACCTGACCTGTGGGTATTACTGGGGGCAACGTCTCGCTCAGTGCAGAGTCTCGTCAAAATAAAACGTTGTCCAATATAATGCCTCTTCAAGTAGTATATATATATATATATATATATATATATATATATATATATATATATATATATATATATATATATATATATATATATATATATATATATATATATATATATATATATATATATATATATATATATATATATATATATATATATATATATATAATTTGACACGGGGGACAAATTTGATCAGAAACCTTTGAAAGGCGACTCTAGCCCTGGTAGAAGTTGCTGACGCCAGATGGTTCATATGTGAGTGCATCAGGAAACGTGAAACTCGCTTCAGTTTTGTAGGGAGTGTTGTGAAGCGTGACAAGGAGAGAAAGTGTAGAAGAGAGAGAGAGAGAGAGAGAGAGAGAGAGAGAGAGAGAGAGAGAGAGAGAGAGAGAGAGAGAGAGAGAGAGAGAGAGAGAGAGAGAGAGAGAGAGAGAGAGAGAGAGAGAGAGAGAGAGAGAGAGAGAGAGAGAACAGGAGATGTGGCAGAAGGCCATGTAGACAAATATCTACAGATAAATGTACACAAACTTTGTTAAATATTTCAACAGTGACAACTCCTGGAACTAACCTTGGTGGCAAGTAATTGAACTGCATGTGTTCATAGAAATATTTACGTCTATGAAAATAGGCTAAATAATCAGAAAAGTCCACTGAGAACAGCTGACACAGCATCCACGAACAAATATTTTGACTGCCTCTCAAGAATCATGTTACCAGTGGAGTATTAATAACCACTGAGTAATACTAACCAATGGTTAGTAATACTAAGGTCATGGTAGTCAACCCACTGAACATTTCTTATCACTATTTACCCACTGCATTGTCGAGAGTGGATGAATAAGACACATGTGGAACACAGCAGGTAGTGGCGAATGTTTTGTTTAATTTGCTTGTATGTTGATAAATATACCTAATTTTGAAGGTTCATGTAACCTAATTTACCATAAACTAATCTAACCTGAAGAACTTAACTTGAAGAACAAGTGAACGCTCCAATGGAGCGTTCACATTTTGACGTATAGGAATAACGTACGGAAATATATGTTTAATGGTGTCAGTTAAGGTAGTGCCTGACGCGGGATTCCTTGGGCGTCCCATAAGCCTAGACCACAGTTAGGCTTTAATACCTCGATAGGCCTGTGACTCCAAAGGCCTGCAACTCCAAATGAACCTCGGAGACCTCATAGACATGGATATCCCCACTCCATACACCTGATTCCAAATGACCCTTGAACTACACGTCCCTCATTGACCTGAAATAGCTAAAGACCTGAACTCAGGTACATGATGTCTGGATTGTCCATTGGCTGAAGTCCTAACATATAGAGTAGCAGTGAAACAGGTCAGG
>NC_091294.1:74756720-74781720 GCF_038502225.1 Cherax quadricarinatus | reverse complement strand
GGAAGGCACTACAATGGATCAGGGAATACTTGTCAGGAAGACAGCAGCGAGTCATGGTACGTGGCGAGGTGTCAGAGTGGGCACCTGTGACCAGCGGGGTCCCGCAGGGGTCAGTCCTAGGACCAGTGCTGTTTCTGGTATTTGTGAACGACATGACGGAAGGAATAGACTCTGAGGTGTCCCTGTTTGCAGATGACGTGAAGTTGATGAGAAGAATACACTCGATCGAAGACCAGGCAGAACTACAAAGGGATCTGGACAGGCTGCAGAACTGGTCCAGCAATTGGCTCCTGGAGTTCAATCCCACCAAGTGCAAAGTCATGAAGATTGGGGAAGGGCAAAGAAGGCCGCAGACGGAGTACAGTCTAGGGGGTCAGAGACTACAAACATCACTCAAGGAAAAAGATCTTGGGGTGAGTATAACACCAGGCACATCTCCTGAAGCGCACATCAACCAAATAACTGCTGCAGCATATGGGCGCCTAGCAAACCTCAGAACAGCATTCCGACATCTTAATAAGGAATCGTTCAGGACCCTGTACACCGTATACGTTAGGCCCATATTGGAGTATGCGGCACCAGTTTGGAACCCACACCTAGCCAAGCACGTAAAGAAACTAGAGAAAGTGCAAAGGTTTGCAACAAGACTAGTCCCAGAGCTAAGAGGTATGTCCTACGAGGAGAGGTTAAGGGAAATCAACCTGACGACACTGGAGGACAGGAGAGATAGGGGGGACATGATAACGACATACAAAATACTGAGAGGAATTGACAAGGTGGACAAAAACAGGATGTTCCAGAGATTGGACACAGTAACAAGGGGACACAGTTGGAAGCTAAAGACACAGATGAATCACAGGGATGTTAGGAAGTATTTCTTCAGCCACAGAGTAGTCAGTAAGTGGAATAGTTTGGGAAGCGATGTAGTGGAGGCAGGATCCATACATAGCTTTAAGCAGAGGTACGATAAAGCTCACGGCTCAGGGAGAGTGACCTAGTAGCGATCAGTGAAGAGGCGGGGCCAGGAGCTCGGACTCGACCCCCGCAACCTCAACTAGGTGAGTACAACTAGGTGAGTACATACACACATACACACAACTAGGTGAGTACTCACCAACTAGGTGAGTACACACACACATCTAGGTGAGTACAACTAGGTGAGTACAACTAGGTGAGTACAACTAGGTGAGTACACACACACACACACACACACACACACACACACACACACACACACACACACATCTAGGTGAGTACAACTAGGTGAGTACAACTAGGTGAGTACACACACACACACACACACACACACACACACACACACACACACACACACACACACACACACACATAAAATATATGAAATACTGAGAGGAATTGACAAGGTGAACAGAGACAGGATGTTCTAGGGATGGGACACAACAACAAGAGGTCACAATTGGAAGGTGAAGACTCAGATGAATCACAGGGATGACAGGAAGTATTTCTTTAGTCAGAGAGTTGTCAGGAAGTGGAATAGTCTGGAAAGTGATGTAGTGGAGGTAAGATCCATGTACAGTTTTAAGAAGAGGTATGATAAAGCTCATGGAGCAGAGAGAGAGAGGACCTAGTAGCGACCAGTGAAGAGGCGGGGCCAGGAGCTATGACCCGACTTCTGCAACCACACTCAGGAACCTAACCTACTTTATTATCGGAAATTGAAGCCAAACTCGTCAAGTATAAGAACTCTTTAAAAAAAGGGCCAACAGGAAATTAAACTTAATTCTATATTTTTGTTGAAGTAAATAAGAGAGTCTCCGCTATGTTGAATCTTGTTGACACACACACACACACACACACACACACACACACACACACACACACACACACACACACACACACACATACACACACACACACACATACACACACACACACACACACACACACACACACACACACACACATGTATAGTATGCAAAGTCATGGAGAAGATTATCAGGAGAAGAGTGGTGGAACACCTAGAAAGGAATGATCTCATCAACAGCAGCCAACATGGTGTCAGGGACGGGAAATCCTGTGTCACAAACCTACTGGAGTTCTATGACATAGTGACAGCAGTAAGACAAGAGAGAGAGGGGTGGGTGGATTGCATTTTCTTGGACTGCAAGAAGGCGTTCGACACAGTTCCACACAAGAGATTGGTGCAAAAACTGGAGGACCAAGCAGGGATAACAGGGAAGGCACTACAATGGATCAGGGAATATTTGTCAGGAAGACAGCAGCGAGTCATGGTACGTGGCGAGGTGTCAGAGTGGGCACCTGTGACCAGCGGGGTCCCGCAGGGGTCAGTCCTAGGACCAGTGCTGTTTCTGGTATTTGTGAACGACATGACGGAAGGAATAGACTCTGAGGTGTCCCTGTTTGCAGATGACGTGAAGTTGATGAGAAGAATTCACTCGATCGAAGACCAGGCAGAACTACAAAGGGATCTGGACAGGCTGCAGACCTGGTCCAGCAATTGTCTCCTGAAGTTCAATCCCACCAAGTGCAAAGTCATGAAGATTGGGGAAGGGCAAAGAAGACCGCAGACGGAGTACAGTCTAGGGGGCCAGAGACTACAAACCTCACTCAAGGAAAAAGATTTTTGGGTGAGTATAACACCAGGTACATCTCCTGAAGCGCACATCAACCAAATAACTGCTGCAGCATATGGGCCCCTAGCAAACCTCAGAACAGCATTCCGACATCTTAATAAGGAATCACTCAGGACCCTGTACACCGTGTACGTTAGGCCCATATTGGAGTATGTGGCACCAGTTTGGAACCCACACCTAGCCACGCACGTAAAGAAACTAGAGAAAGTGCAAAGGTTTGCAACAAGACTAGTCCCAGAGCTAAGAGGTATGTCCTACGAGGAGAGGTTAAGGGAAATCAACCTGACGACACTGGAGGAAAGGAGAGATAGGGGGGACATGATAACGACATACAAAATACTGAGAGGAATTGACAAGGTGGACAAAGACAGGATGTTCCAGAGATTGGACACAGTAACAAGGGGACACAGTTGGAAGTTGAAGACACAGATGAATCACAGGGATGTTAGGAAGTATTTCTTCAGTCACAGAGTAGTCAGCAAGTGGAATAGTTTGGGAAGCGATGTAGTGGAGGCAGGATCCATACATAGCTTTAAGCAGAGGTATGATAAAGCTCACGGCTCAGGGAGAGTGACCTAGTAGCGACCAGTGAAGAGGCGGAGCCAGGACCTGGGACTCGACCCCTGCAACCTCAACTAGGTGAGTACAACTAGGTGAGTACAACTAGGTGAGTACACACACACACACAACCATATCTTACTTTACAAATGAAGTATATTCAGGTATACAGAAATACATGTATAGTTAAATAGATTATCATACATAGCAGCATGTATGTAGAGAACCTGAGATGACCCAAAAAAAAGTCAGACTTATTTCCATTGAGGTCCTTTACTTATTTCCATTTCTGAGGGGCAAAACATCGTATTTGAGCCACGACAAGAGTAACATTCAGCTCTTCACCCAATATGGGAGCGGAAAAAAATTACTCGGTATGAAAAAAAAAAAAAATGAGAACTGCTAAAAAAAATATATATGTTTTTTCTTTCCTGACTCGGCTCCAAGGTCACTTTTAGCTCAGCTGAAACTGTTGTAAAAGTCAAAAGCTCTTTTTTTTTTTTTTTTACGGACGCGCACACGAACATTGCTCCGAGCACACTGACTTGTATTACATACACACACCCACACATATATTATATATGTATATATATATATATATATATATATATATATATATATATATATATATATATATATATATATATGTATATATATATATATATATATATATATATATATATATATATATATATATATATATATATATATATATATATATATATATATATATATATATATATATTTCTATTATTCTATTATCACACCGGCCGATTCCCACCAAGGCAGGGTGGCCCGAAAAAGAAAAACTTTCACCATCATTCACTCCATCACTGTCTTGCCAGAAGGGTGCTTTACACTACAGTTTTTAAACTGCAACATTAACACCCCTCCTTCAGAGTGCAGGCACTGTACTTCCCATCTCCAGGACTCAAGTCCGGCCTGCCGGTTTCCCTGAATCCCTTCATAAATGTTACTTTGCTCACACTCCAACAGCACGTCAAGTATTAAAAACCATTTGTCTCCATTCACTCCTATCAAACACGCTCACGCATGCCTGCTGGAAGTCCAAGCCCCTCGCACACAAAACCTCCTTTACCCCCTCCCTCCAACCCTTCCTAGGCCGACCCCTACCCCGCCTTCCTTCCACTACAGACTGATACACTCTTGAAGTCATTCTGTTTCGCTCCATTCTCTCTACATGTCCGAACCACCTCAACAACCCTTCCTCAGCCCTCTGGACAACAGTTTTGGTAATCCCGCACCTCCTCCTAACTTCCAAACTACGAATTCTCTGCATTATATTCACACCACACATTGCCCTCAGACATGACATCTCCACTGCCTCCAGCCTTCTCCTCGCTGCAACATTCATCACCCACGCTTCACACCCATATAAGAGCGTTGGTAAAACTATACTCTCATACATTCCCCTCTTTGCCTCCAAGGTCAAAGTTCTTTGTCTCCACAGACTCCTAAGTGCACCACTCACTCTTTTTCCCTCATCAATTCTATGATTCACCTCATCTTTCATAGACCCATCCGCTGACACGTCCACTCCCAAATATCTGAATACGTTCACCTCCTCCATACTCTCTCCCTCCAATCTGATATTCAATCTTTCATCACCTAATCTTTTTGTTATCCTCATAACCTTACTCTTTCCTGTATTCACCTTTAATTTTCTTCTTTTGCACACCCTACCAAATTCATCCACCAATCTCTGCAACTTCTCTTCAGAATCTCCCAAGAGCACAGTGTCATCAGCAAAGAGCAGCTGTGACAACTCCCACTTTGTGTGTGATTCTTTATCTTTTAACTCCACGCCTCTTGCCAAGACCCTCGCATTTACTTCTCTTACAACCCCATCTATAAATATATTAAACAACCACGGTGACATCACACATCCTTGTCTAAGGCCTACTTTTACTGGGAAAAAATTTCCCTCTTTCCTACATACTCTAACTTGAGCCTCACTATCCTCGTAAAAACTCTTCACTGCTTTCAGTAACCTACCTCCTACACCATACACTTGCAACATCTGCCACATATATATATATATATATGTCGTGCCGAATATGTAAAACTGGTCATTTAGCAAGAACTCATTTAAAATTAAGTCCGTTCTGAAATTTTCTCTTATACGTTTAAAGATAGATTTTTTTCATTAATGTTAATGCAAAAATTTATAATTTTGCACGAAAAGAATCTTAGAAAACTTACCTAACCATAATATAACAAGCGCAATTTATTTTAGCCTAACCCAACTAAATGTATTTTAAATTTGTTTACAATAATTTAATACTAAACAAACACAGTGAAATATATTTTTTTCGTTAGGTTCAGAATGATTTTGGAGAAATTATTGCATACACAAATTTTCACTTGTCCTATATGGCAAGATGAGCGTTGCTATTTAAGCCAAGATCGCAAGTTCTGCCTATTCGGCACGACATACATATATATATATATATATACATATATATATATATATATATATATATACATATATATATATATATACACATATATATATATACATATATATATATACACATATATATATATACATATATATATATATATATGAGAGTCTTCAGACTCTCATATAAGGCTTTTCATCAGTAAAGGACAACTGTGATATCTTTTAATCCTAAATTTCTTTTCAACACCCGAACATTCGTTTACAACCCTATCTATAAATACGTTAAACAACCATCAAGCTTCCTCATCTAATTCCTACTTTCACTGGAAAGGAGAGTTCATGCACTCTGCATAACCTAACCTTAACTTTACTCTCTGCATATAAAGTATTAAATGTTTTAGTAACTCTACTTAAAAAATACTTACTGTTTTTAGTAACTTTCTGCATAAAAAGTATTAACTGATTTTAGTAACTTTCCCCTATTCCATATATTTGTAAAATCTGTCGCGTATCTTCCCTGTCCACTCTATTATAAGTTCTTTTAGATCAATAAAGCAACAAAAAGCACTTTATTCTTATCTAAGCATTGCTCACTTATATGTTATGATGTAAACACTTCGTGTCCACAACCCCTATACCTGCTAAATCCTCCCTACCACTAACTTTGCCTGGTATACTCAACACACTTATTCTCCTATGATTCTTACATTATCTAAAGTCCCTTTTTCCCTTATACAAGGGAACTATTCACTCTGTGAATAGTTCCCTTGTTGGTCTACTGGTACTTCCCTTTGTTTTATGCATATACTGAATAGATGCACAAACCGCTCCAAATACTGTCCTGACCTGTTTTTTAACATCTCTGTTTTAATTTGGTCTATTTCAGGAACTTTATCGTGTCTTATTCTATTCTGCTGATCGCCTCACACACTTTCCTCACATCCATCTCAGGCTCCTCTTCACTCCTATATAATATTGTCCTTTCCTACCCAGTACATTAAATTACCTCTTCTTTTTCATTAGTAATATTCAATAAGTGTTTAGATAACTTCTCCATCGTTCCATTATCTTCACCACTTCGTCTGATATCTTCCCTCTTTACTGATTTCTCAGCAAAATAGTTTCTTACTCTCAGAAAAGTTTGCTGATGAAAACTCGCCCAGACTCTCATTGGCTCTCTTTTTTTCTGCACTCTCTCACTAGTTTTTTAACCTCCCACTTCCTCTGCTTTCCGTCTATCATTTGTACGATGTAAAAATTTCTAATGCGCGATTTTTCTTCTCTCTTACCACCGTCTTTACCTCATCATTCCATAATCATTTATCTTCCCACTTACATCCACTCTCCTATATTCTCAAAGTTTTCCTTCCCTACTCTGGACTGAACATATGGACTCCAGGCTGAGGGACTGATGAACTCAAATTCCTTCTCTCTGTACTGGACTGAGGAAGCCACTGGTTGGCGAAACATTTTTCACAGTAAAAATACCCAAGTGTTTAAAAAACCAGGTGTTGCAAGAGTGTATCTCATTCATCAATTTGTTCTTCTGTACCATTTATACTCAATTGCTGTGCAATTATCTCAATCTTCTACGATTTTCAATACTTACTTATGTCCTTCCAATTCCGTCTTCTTAATTAATTCATTTACTTTCACTTGCATCTTACTCCCAGCTTTCAGTCTCTATCTACCCATGACTTTTACTGTAGTTACCATTAAATCATCACCTGAAGTATTTATCAATCTGAAAACATTCACTTTATATATCTACCTGTTTTTGCTACTAACACATAATCTAGAAAACTGCTATCATTGTGCCCTGTATCATAGCTAGTATAATTGACTCACAAATTCGTAGTAACACAATTACAAACAAACCAGAGAAATGAATCCTAAAAAAAACAAAAACTCACAGGCCAGTGCGTTAACCACTGGGCCAACTGCCACTCCAGGATCATCCATTTAGGATTATCTTCAAGTGTTTACCCGAATGTTTTTCTTTTAGTTTCCTTCCTTCAACTCTCCGTATTTATTGTGGTTCTAATAAAGCCTCATACGACCAGCTTCAACTTTTTTAAGCCGGTCTAAGGAAACTACGAGGCACCAAGGAGAGTACAAACAACAGGATCGACAATTGTGACTTCTTGAGACCTTTCTCGAGGGCGCTGCCACATGCCCGTTAAACACATAAGTTTTAATACATGCCTTGGCTATCATACCATAGTTGTTCCTCGTCCTCCACTTCGGTTTGTGCAGTAAAGAGTCTCCACCAAGCACATATCTTTCAGCAGGATAGCCACTGATGTTCCTTCACTTAATGGCATCGTGTTACAGTAGTGTCTCTGAAGGACACTGCATAAAAAGTATTAACTGATTTTAGTAACTTTCCCCTATTCCATATATTTGTAAAATCTGTAGCGTATCTTCCCTGTCCACTCTATTATAAGTTCTTTTAGATCAATAAAGCAACAAAAAGCACTTTATTCTTATCTAAGCATTGCTCACTTCTACGTTATGATGTAAACAGATCTTCCGGTGGGTCACAGAAAACAAAGTGATGTACAGTGATGACAAATTTCAGAAATTTCATAAACTAGAACGGAGTATAAAACTAACTTCAGTCACACAGTAGAGCGTGAAAGCTACAGTGAAAGACTTAGGACTGATAATGTCGGAGGTTTTTAGGCTTAAGGATCTCATTATCCATCCTTGATGGATAATGAGAACATTTAAAACAAGCTGGCACCAAGCCACTGATGACCCTCTTCAAGTCACTTTTCCTATCTGGGTTGGAATATTTCTGTACATTAACAGTCTCTCTTTAAGACAGGCGAAATTGCAGAACTAGAGCATTTACAAGGGAATCTTAACTGCACATATAAATTCTGTAAAACACCTAAATTACTGGGAATGTTTGAAATCCCTCGACCTGTACTTCCTGGAACACAGGCGAGAAAGACACATTGTAATTTGTAACTGGAAAATCCTCGATAGATTGGTTAGATATAGGCATAAAAAATCACTTACTAGGAAAGTATGAGGCTAGGGAGACGGTGCAATTTACTCGACTGGAAAATAGGGGTGTCAAGCGTACAAAGAGTGTAAAAGGCCCAAGACTTTTCAACAGCCTCCCACCAAACAAAGGGAATTAACAATAGGCCCGTGGTTGTTTTCAAGAGGGAACTTAACAGGCTCCTCACGTTAGTCCCTGGTTAGCCGGGCTATGCTGCATATGTTGGACTTCGTGCCGCTATCACTAACAGCCTGGATCATCAGGCTATCTTCCGAGAGCCCCCTGGGACCGGCCCGAGAGGACATTGACCCTTGGAACACTCAGTGGAGTATTCACTCAGTCCAGCAAAGGAAATCCACTTAGAGGGTTCAATGCAGCCTTAATATCCCTCGAGTAACTAACAACATTTAATCCCTGTGAATCTTCTCTCTCTCTCTCTCTCTCTCTCTCTCTCTCTCTATATATATATATATATATATATATATATATATATATATATATATATATATATATATATATATATATATCTTCCTCACTTCCGCTTTCCTACCCTACCTCTCTCTATCTCTTGTTTCCTTATTTCTCTCCCTCCCGCCCACATTATCTCGCTCCCTCCTTCCCTCCTTCCCTCCTTCTATTTCTCGTTTATCATCTCAGAAGAGAGCACTGACCTGAGTCATGTCCCTAGCCCATAAATCTTCCTCAACTAACTCGCCCTTAAAATACATAAATATACATCCCTTCCTCTAGTTTTCTTGCCAGACGGTTCATGAAACGCTTGGTGATGCTGATGATCTTGTTCCAAAGAACCGGAGACGCACTTCAACCGCTCCCATCACACCTGGTTACTTCCCTATCATGACCCACAAAATCGGAGTAACACGGGGAACCACGAAACGGGTGGAGACTTGAACCTAAACCCACGAAGCCTTCCATCCTTTTTCATACGATGCTTCAGCGGCAGCGGCAACAGGAACCTTGTCCTCTATTTTTACTTCTACCTGAGGTTCCCAGCAGCCCAGTGATGACCTAATCAAGACCCGCATAACACTAACATATGTGGATACCCAGAATGATATAAAGCAACTGCAGAAATCGCCCAAAAGTTCACAAATTACCAACAAATAGGACTCGTACTGCACCTCCTACCCCGCTGCCACTGAAGTGATACTCCACAACATTCACCCAACACCCATCGCCTACTATTCACCCGAAGCCACGGCCAATGGACAAGGGTCAGAACAATAAAAGAAGATCCAGTAACCAGCTAAGGACTCCTAACATCAAAGGTGAGAGCAGTAATAACACGAGGAAAACTTGTGGTACTGCCAGCCAGGACACAACCCTCATCACCCACCGACACCACCACAACACACGACAGACGACAACAAACATGGCCGCCGCTACAGTCCAAGATAACTCCTTCCCAGTATTTGACGTCAAGAAGATCACCGACCTAGAAATAGCTAAACTCCTTATGATTCAGAACCAAACGATCACCAAACTAACTCAAGAAATGCAGGAAGTAAAGGCTAGCAATGCAGATTACCTCAACAAGATCACTGCTCTAGAACATAAACTAGACACTCTAGAACAACTAAGCAACACCCACACCCGGTCCCTAGACACCATCAACACTCTAAAAGACCAAGTCACCCTACTTACTACCAACATTACAGAGGAAAGATCAAGAGTGGACCAACAACTTGCCAATGTCATAACCAACTTCCAAGACCATAATGACCAACAGCAGCTATCTGACGCTGTTGTAGTTAACAGCAAACATCTCCCAGCCACAGTCACTCAAGAGACATGCATGTAGACCACCCTACAGCTTATCAAGGACCACCTTCGCCTTAACATACGTAGTGACGACCTAAAGGATTGCAAACTGATGGGCTACCAAGCAGGTAAAAAAACTGTGCTGTTAAAATTCCAAACTAGCCTACAAAGAAACAACCTACTAAAAACATCTATTTCTATGAAAACTGATGTTTACGTCAATGAGTACCTTACCAAAACAAGACAAAACCTTCTTTATCGGCTAAGAAAATTACGCTATGCCCAAAAAATCCACCAGTGCTTTGTGAGGGATGGAAAAATCGCAGTTAGGAAACAGCCCACTGGGAAGAGATACTTCATCTCTACAGAACATGACCTTAAAACATTCCTAAGTGAGGCTGGACTAACAGAATCAGAGTAAAGTGCAGATAATACCCATAGTCCACCGTTAGTGTTATATTGTCATAAATTTGTGTCCCCCTAAAATTCTAATTCCCCAACTACTTTTGATTGTCATTGTTGTATTCAACGACCATTCTACCTCATAGTCTTAATTGTGTTTAATATCTACAGAATCTATCTCCTTTTTTACAACTTACCACATCACTGTTCCATCTTATTTTATTATAAACTAACCATAACTTGTCTTCAATAATTCTACCTCACTCTAAAAAATACTCAATTGCCCAATTTTATTCTAAATCCCTATTATTGCCCAATTTTACTTTAAACTATATTGATCAAACTTATTGTAAACTTCTTTTATTGACCATTTTTATTCCATACTTTTTTAAACTAGTATCTTCAACTACAACTTTTATATTATCCTGTCTACCATCTTACTAGCATATTATAACCAAGTCATTGCCATTTTTATTTTTATCATTTTTTTTCATTATTCTTTTGCTACCATAATTTTTGTAATTTATCCTGTCAATTTAAATCTAATTATACACTAATTCTTGTAAACAACTTATATAAGACCTTAGTGCAATTACAATTGAGAGTCTTGTGCCTTTATTATATTATTAGATTAATCACAGTTTTACTCTAGCTCATCTAGCTCAATACATAGTCAATACCAAATTCACTATACTAGACCATAGTGCAATTACTAGTGAGAGACGGGTGCTATTTTTAATTTGTATTTTTATATTATTAGATTAAACCTATTGTACTATAGCTCATTCTAGCTCAAAACATAAACTCCACAAAAGTCATTATTAGACCTTAGTGCAATTACAAGTGAGAGTCTTGTTCTATTTTTAATTTGTATTTTTATATTACTAGTTTATACCTAGTTGTACTTTAGTTCATTCCAGCACAACACATAGACAACATCAACTTCATTATGTGTAGTAGTGACTATACCCTACATGACCAAAATACTCTAGCTATATACTTGTCCAAACTTCCTACCACTACAGATATCAGTACTAGAACTCAACACACAACTCAGGATATAAATAACCATAATTTAAACCTAGAAGATGATTGATCACGTTGACCCTGATCTAAACCTCCATAATCTGACACCCAATCAAAACCTATTGGAAAGTAACTGCCTTTATTACACAGCATCACAAGCCAGCACTATCCTAAACAATGCTAAAAGTCTATCAGTACTTAACTACAACATCAGGTCCTTAAGCAAACACTATGATGACCTCCTGGCACTCCTTGAATCACTAAAGACACCCTTCTCCTGCATTATTCTTACTGAGACCTGGCTTAAGCAGGACACAATAGATATCTACCCTCTACCAGGATACACAGCAATTCACAACTGCAGAACAAACCAAGTTGGGGGTGGTATTGCAATCTATTACTCTAACCAATTATCTTGTCTTAGCACCACTTGCTTTAGTGATGAATACGGGGAATACATTATTGCTAATTTTACTGTAAAAAAACTTAAGACGCCTATGACAATCGGTGCCATTTACCGGATACCTCACACAAACATCCCAAATTTCAGTGAGAAATTAAAGTCACTAATAACAAACAGACAAATGAATAAGCACCACCTTCTCTTAGCTGGAGACTTCAACATCAACCTTGGCTTACTAGATGATCAGCCTGTAACTGACTTCATCAACAATATGAACAACACACTTCTCATACCAACAATAACTAAACCAACCAGGCTCACTGAGACAAGTGCAACCATAATAGACCACATATGGACCAATATACTAGCCCCCCTTAAATCAGGGATAATCACAGATAGCACTACAGACCACTACCCTACTTTCATCCTGACAAACATTAGTAAACCACCACTTGAATACAACAAAGTCTCATTTAGACTCCATGACGAGGCCTCAGTAAGGAAGTTCACAGCTGACCTAGAGACTGTTGAATGGCCTACAGAATTCTCCAAGGCCAATGGTATTGATGACTGGGCAGACATTTTTCTTAACAAATTACTTAGACTATACAACAAACATTGTCCTATAAAAACAAAACAGATCACAAACAAACGGCTTGGTTGCCCATGGCTAATCAGCACCATTCTGAAATCCATTGACAAGAAATACCAATATGAAAAGCAATATAGACAGGGCTTAATACACAAAGATATTCTTAAACACTATTCATCAGCTCTCACCAAAGTAATAAAGAAAGCCAAACAACTATACTACTCCAGTAGATTCACAGACACTAGAGGAGGTATAAAAAAGACCTGGAAAACACTCTCTCAGATTCTAGGGACCCACAAACTGAGAAAAACCAAGAATATTGTCCTAACTAAACCTAATGAAACACCACTACATCCCACTGACACAGCTAACAAGATAAACGACTTCTTCTCAACCATAGGATCTAATCTCGCCAGTAAAATCCCACATACCAATGCCCATGCCGGGGACTACCTAGATGGGAATTTCCCTAATTCCTTCTATCTTGCACCAACTGAGCCCACGGAAGTCACCGAGATTATAAAGTCACTTAAAAAAAACTCGGGGAATCTGTCTCATGTCCCACCATTACTGTACAAGCGAGCGGCCCATGTCCTTTCGCATGCTATTTCATTACTTTTTAACAAGTCACTAGAGACTATGACCTTCCCGAAACTACTCAAGATGGCAAGGGTTACACCAATACATAAAGGTGGTGACCCTACAGATTTAAACAACTATAGGCCAATATCTAACCTACCATTGCTATCCAAAATCTTTGAGAAACTCGTGCACAGGAGACTGTATTCATTTATAACGGCTCAAAACATACTCAACCCCTGCCAATTTGGATTCAGGAAAAATAAAAGCACTAATGATGCAATCATAAAAATGCTAGATCTGCTGTACACAGCATTGGAAAATAAGGAATATCCACTAGGAATTTTTATTGACCTAAGAAAAGCTTTTGACACAGTAGACCACGACATCCTACTCCACAAACTTGATCATTACGGTATAAGAGGCCATGCGCTTGCTTATTTCAAATCCTACATTACTAATAGGTATCAGTATGTCACCATTAAAGACACAGCATCAGCAACACGGCCAATTGATACTGGAGTTCCACAGGGAAGTGTCCTTGGTCCCCTGCTCTTCCTCATATACATCAATGACCTTCCAAACGTATCCCAACACCTGAAACCCATTCTCTTTGCTGACGACACGACTTATGTCATCTCTCACCCTAATCTTGCCACCCTCAACACCATTGTGAATGAGGAGCTGATCAAAATATCGACTTGGATGACAGCCAATAAACTTATGCTTAACACTGACAAAACCTACTATATTATGTTTGGTAGCAGAGCAGGAGATGCACAAATTAACATTAAGATTGACAACACGCTAATTACCAGAAATAATGGGGGCAAATTCCTAGGCTTATACCTTGACAACAACCTGAATTTCAGCACCCATATCCAGCATATAACCAAAAAAGTATCCAAAACGGTTGGGATCCTCTCCAAGATACGATACTACGTGCCGCAAAATGCCCTTCTCACACTATACCACTCACTTATTTATCCATACCTCACCTATGCTATTTGTGCTTGGGGATCAACTGCAGCAACACACCTAGAGCCAATAATAACCCAACAAAAAGCTGCAGTAAGAATAATCACTAAATCCCATCCCTGGCAACACACCCCCCCACTCTTCATAGACCTAAACTTACTCCCTGTTCAGTACATCCACACTTACTACTGTGCAATCTACATCTACAGGGCCCTAAACTCTAATATCAACCTTGACCTAAAACGCTTTCTTGATAGTTGTGACAGAACCCACAGGCATAACACCAGACACAAACATCTCTACGACATTCCCCATGTCCGACTAAACCTTTACAAAAATTCAATGTATGTCAAAGGCCCTAAAATCTGGAATACCCTACCTAAGAACTCTAGAACTGCAGACACATTCATCACCTTCAAAACTACCATTAGAAAACATCTTATCTCCCTGATACACCCCGTCAACTAACTACACGAATACTACCTGGTGGTTCACACTTACACTCACTCACTCATTTGATCATAAACAGAAATATTAATCTCAATCTTAAAATAATGAATCCTGTGATACTCCAATACTGAAACTATGTACTGTGCCAAAACAAAAGCATTCACATTGCTAAACTCACAAACTAGTATCTAGTCACTTAGCCATAATACCAACTTACCTCATAATTTGTAATATTTTACAATTAAGAATAAAACTAAGTCTGCCCGAAATGCCTAGCCATGCTAAGCGTTCTAGTGGTACACTCTGTAATCACTATTTTACAACATGTAAACCACACAATAACCAAATTTCTGTAAACTCAGCATTGTAATCCTTATAGAGAATAAACTTTGAATTTGAATTTTTTTTAATATATGACCCCCCTAGGGGTCATATAGAGCCTATGAAGCCTACAAGAGCCCAGTCTCAGTGGAAAGAACCCTCCCCCCATCGTGCGTGACGGTCCCCTGCAACAATATCTGAGGGTCGTGTAGGGCGGTCACCAGCCTACCATACGTAAAGGCTATCATCTTCATTGATAGCTAGACGATAGCTCAGATAGAAAGGCAGCGTAGCAGGAAATCACTGCCACTGGCAGAGGAGAGCAGCAAGTGTTGAAGTGGCAGGTGTTAGAGCAGCAGGTGTTTAACAGCAGGTGTTGAAGCAGCAAGTGTTGAAGTGGCAGGTGTTAGAGCAGCAGGTGTTTAACAGCAGGTGTTGAAGCAGCAGGTGTTGCAGCAGCAGGTATTGGAGCAGCAGGCAACACTCACTACAACAAGAACTAGTGGAAAAAATCTCCACAGCTCCTGAACCGCCTTTCAAAACCTCTCATACCATAATTTAAGACATTTAAATGCCCTTTTCCCTCAAAAAAACTAGGGAAGCATATTAAATTTGACACAAGAACAGAAAATCCGAGTGTTTACAAATAATCCATAGTTTAACTCTCACAGTTACCATCGGTAGCTAATTCACAGTACAGCTGCCACAGAGCATCTCACCTCTTCACGCAGATACAGAGATCTGATGTGTATCTGATTACATCAAACTCCTTATCTTCAACCATTCTCTATATTGGACTGAGGAAGCCACTGTGTGACTTCCTCAGTCCAATACGCAAGTGTTTCACATACGTCTAATATATCAACCGTACAGCTCTACACTGACTCGCTCTTTTCCTCATTTCCCTGAACTTATAAAATCTTGCATTTCCTTCCTGAGAGGTTAGATACCACGAGAGACAACGTTGCTCACTGACGTCGTCTACACCCAGCTTCGTGTGGACTCCTCTTTGTGTATTGAATAATTGTTACATTATCAGAGGATTCTCATATGTGCCGCTGTAGAATGACACTGAGATAACACAATAAGTGTCCGGGGCCAAAGATTGTTCAACTGCCTCCCAGCTTACATAAGGGGGATTAACAATAGACCCCTGGCTGTCTTCAAGAAGGCCCTGGACAGGCATCTAAAGTCAGTACCTGACCAGCCGAGATGTGGTTCTTACATCGGTTTACGTGTTACCAGCAGTAACAGCCTGGTTGCTCAGGCCCTAATCCACCGCCAGGCCTGGCCACGGAATGGGCCGCTGGGGCGTTGACCCCTGAAAACCCCCCGTCCAGATGTACTCCGGGTATAATGCATACGCACATAGGTTGTCATTAATGCATGTAGTACCAGATTATCGGGTATTGTTGAATATTCATGTGACATAAAACTCTATCACAATCACATAAATAGTACATCAGTGGCTTACAAAATCGAGAGGTTGAAGAATGAGGCACTTGTGCCAGCCAGTGCCTTTTTCAGTCCAATACAGAGAAGAACGAATACTAAACTGGTATACAATACCGACAGGTTGGTAGGTAAGCCACGTAGGCAACACTTAGGTAACTTTATTCCGAGACGTTTCGCCTACACAGTAGGATTCTTCAGTCGAGTACAGAAAGTAGGCAGTAGCAGTGATGGACTGATTACATTGTCTTCACATCTCTACTGCTCCTGCCTACTTTCTGAACTCGACTGAAGCAGCCTACTGTGTAGGCGAAACGTTTCGGAATAAAGTTGCCTAACTGTTCCTTGGTGTCTTACCTACCAACAGAGAAGAAAGGTGGAGTCTGAGGTAATCAGTCCCTGGAGTCGATGTGTTCATTTCCTTTAGAATCTGACAGACTGAACACATCAACTCCAGGTTGAAGGACTGATTACCTCAAATTCCTCCTCATCTTCCAGAATTCTTCCCTGTATTAGACTGAAGAAGCCACTGACTGGCGAAACGTTTTCTCAGTAATGATTCCCAGACGTCCCACACAAGTGTCTCAGTCTTCGCAACAACAGTGTTCCAGTACAGAATTCCAGACTTTCTGAAACGTGAACATGACTGTAACCAAACACACTTGTATGTTACCTCACTGTGTGCATTACTGTGTTTATTACTGTGCGTATTACTGTGTGTATTACTGTGTGTATTACTGTGCGAATTACTGTGCGTATTACTGTGTGTATTACTGTGTGTATTACTGTGTGTATTACTGTGTGTATTACTGTGTGTATCACTGTGTGTATTACTGTGCGTATTACTGTGTGTATCACTGTGTGTATTACTGTGTGTATTACTGTGTGTATTACTGTGTGTATCACTGTGTGTATTACTGTGTATATTACTGTGTGTATCACTGTGCATATTGTTGTGTGTATTACTGTGTATATTACTGTGTGTATTACTGTGTGTATTACTGTGTGTATTACTGTGTGTATTACTGTGTGTATCACTGTGTGTATCACGGTGTGTATTACTGTGCGTATTAATGTGTGTACTACTGTGTGTATTACTGTGTGTATTACTGTGTGTATTACTGTGTGTATCACTGTGTGTATTACTGTGTGTATTACTGTGTGTATTACTGTGTGTATTACTGTGTGTATCACTGTGTGTATTACTGTGCGTATTACTGTGTGTATCACTGTGTGTATTACTGTGTGTATTACTGTGTGTATTACTGTGTGTATCACTGTGTGTATTACTCTGTATATTACTGTGTGTATCACTGTGTATATTGCTGTGTGTATTACTGTGTATATTACTGTGTGTATTACTGTGTGTATTACTGTGTGTATTACTGTGTGTATTACTGTGTGTATCACTGTGTGTATCACGGTGTGTATTACTGTGCGTATTACTGTGTGTATTACTGTGTGTATTGCTGTGTGTATTACTGTGTGTATTACTGTGTGTATCACTGTGTGTATTACTGTGTGTATTACTGTGTGTATTACTGTGTGTATTACTGTGTGTATTACTGTGTGTATTACTGTGTGTATTACTGTGTGTATTACTGTGTGTATTACTGTGTGTATCACTGTGTGTATTACTGTGTGTATTACTGTGTGTATTACTGTGTGTATTACTGTGTGTATTACTGTGTGTATCACTGTGTGTATTACTGTGTGTATTACTGTGTGTATTACTGAGTATATTACTGTGTGTATTACTGAGTGTATTACTGTGTGTATTACTGTGTGCATTACTGTGTGCATTACTGTGTGTATTACTGTGTGTATTACTGTGTGTATTACTGTGTGTATTACTGTGTGAATTACTGTGTGTATTACTGTGTGAATTACTGTATGTATTACTGTGTGTATTACTGTGTGAATTACTGTGTGTATTACTGTGTGTATTACTGTGTGAATTACTGAATGTATTACTGTGTGAATTACTGTATGTATTACTGTGTGTATTACTGCGTGTATTACAGTGTGTATTACTGTATGTATTACTGTGTGTATTACTGTATGTATTACTGTGTGTATTACTGTGTGTATTACTGTGTGTATTACTGTATGTATTACTGTGTGTATTACTGTGTGTATTACAGTGTGTATTACTGTGTGTATTACTGTGTGTATTACAGTGTGTATTACTGTATGTATTACTGTGTGAATTACTGTATGTATTACTGTGTGTATTACTGTGTGTATTACTGTAAGTATTACTGTGTGTATTACTGTGTGTATTACTGTATGTATTACTGTGTGTATTGCTGTATGTATTACAGTGTGTATTACTGAATGTATTACTGTGTGTATTACTGTATGTATTACTGTGTGTATTACTGTGTTTATTACTGTGTGTATTACTGTGTAAATTACTGTGTATATTACTGTATGTATTACTGTGTTTATTACTGTGTGTATTACTGTGTAAATTACTGTGTATATTACTGTGTGTATTACTGAATGTATTACTGAGTGTATTACTGTGTGTATTACAGTGCGTATTACTTTATGTATTACTGTGTGTATTACTGTGTGTATTACTGTGTGTATTACAGTGTGTATTACTGTATGTATCACTGTGTGTATCACAGTGTGTATTACTGTATGTATTACTGTGTGAATTACTGTGTGTATTACTGTGTGTATTACTGAATGTATTACTGAGTGTATTACTGTGTGTATTACAGTGCGTATTACTTTATGTATTACTGTGTGTATTACTGTGTGTATTCCTGTGTGTAATAATGTGTGTATTACTGTGTGTATTACTGTCTGTATCACTGTGTGTATTACTGTATGTTTCACTATGTGTATTACTGTGTATCACTGTGTGTGTTAATGTGTGTATCACTGCGTGTATTACTGAGTGTATACTGTGTGTATTACTGTGTGTATTACTGTGTGTATTACTGTGTGAATTACTGTGCGTATTACTGTATGTATTACTGTGCGTATTACTGTGTGTATTACTGTGTGCATTGCTGTGTGTATTACTGTGTGTATTACTGCGTGTATTACAGTGTGTATTACTGTGTGCATTGCTGTGTGTATTACTGTGTGTATTACTGTGTGTATTACTTTGTGCATTGCTGTGTGTATTACTGTGTGTATTACTGTGTGTATTACTGTGCGTATTACTGCATGTATTACTGTGCGTATTACTGTGTGTATTACTGTACTACTGTGTGTACTACTGTGTGTATCACTATGTTTATTACTGTGTGAATCACTGTGTGTATTACTGTGTGTATTACTGTGTGTATTACTGTGTATCACTGAGTTTATTACTGTGTGTATGAATGTGTGTATTACTGTGTGTATTACTCTGTGTATTACTGTGTATCACAGTGTTTATTACTGTGTGTATTACTGTGTGTATTACTGTGTGTATCACTGTGTATCACTGTGTTTATTACTGTGTGTATCACTGTGTGTATTACTGTGTGTATTACTGTGTGTATTACTATGTTTCACTGTGTTTATTACTGTGTGTATCACTGTGTGTATTACTGTGTATTACTGTGTGCATTACTGTGTGTATTACTGTGTGTATTACTGTGTGTATTACTGTGTGTATTACTGAGTGTATTACTGTGTATCACTGTGTTTATTACTGTGTGTATTACTGTGTGTATTACTGTGTATCACTGTGTTTATTACTGTGTGTATCACTGTGTGTATTACTTTGTGTATTACTGCGTGTATTACTGTGTATCCCTGTGTTTATTACTGTGTGTATCACTGTGTGTATTACTGTGTGTATTACTGTGTGTATTACTGTGTGTATCACTGTGTGTATTACCGTGTGTATTACTGTTTGTATTACTGTGTATCACTGTGTGTATTACTGTGTGTATTACTGGGTGTATTACTGTGTATCACTGTGTTTATTACTGTGTGTATTACTGTGTGTATTACTGTGTGTATTGCTGTGTATTACTGTGTGTATTACTGTGTGTATTACTGTGTGTCACTGGGTGTATTACTGTGTGTACTACTGCGTGTATTACTGTGTGTATTACTGTGTGTATTACTGTGAGTATTACTGTGTATCACTGTGTGTATTACTGTTTTTATTACTGTGTGTATTACTGTGCATCACTGTGTGTATTACTGTGTGCATTACTGCTCGTATTACTGTTTGTATTACTGTGTGTATTACTGTGTGTATTACTGTGTATCATTGTGTTTATTACTGTGTGTATTACTGTGTGTATTACTGTGTATCACTGTGTGTATTACAGTATGTTTCACTGTGTGTATTACTGTGCGAATCACTGTGTATCACTGTGTGTATTACTATATGTTTCACTGTGTGTATTTCTGTGTGAATCACTGTGTATCACTGTGTGTATTACTGTATGTTTCACTGTGTTTATTTCTGTGCGAATCACTGTGTATCACTGTGTGTATTACTATATGTTTCACTGTGTGTATTTCTGTGCGAATCACTGTGTATCACTGTGTGTATTACTGTATGTTTCACTGTGTGTATTACTGTGTATCACAGTGTGTATTACCTCATGTTTCACTCTGTGTATTACTGAGTGTATTACTGTGTGTATTACTGTGTGTATTACTGTGTTTATCACTGTGTGTATTACTCTGTGTATTACTGTGTGTATTACTTCGTGTATTACTGTGTTTATCACTGTGTGTATTACTCTGTGTATTGCTGTGTGTATTACTTCGTGTATTACTGTGTGTCTTACTGTATGTATTACTGTGCATATTACGGTGTGTATTACTGTGTGTAATACTGTGTGTATTACTGTGTGTATTACTGTGTGTATTACTGTGTATCACAGTGTGTATTATTGTATGTTTCACTATATATATTACTGGGTGTATTACTGTGTATCACTGTAAGTATTACTGTGTGTCACTGTAAGTATTACTGTGTGTATTACTGAGTGTATTACTGTGTGTATTTCAGTGTGTATTACTGAGTGTATTACTGTGTGTATTACTGTGTGTATTCCTGTGTGTATTACTATGCTTATTACTGTGTGTATTACTCTGTGTACCATCGTGTGTATTACTGTGTGTATTAATGTGTGTATTACTGTGTGTATTACTGTGTGTATTACTGTGTGTTTCACTGTGTGTATTAATGTGTATTACTGTGTTTATTACTGTGCATCACTGTGTATCACTGTGTGTATTACTGTATGTTTCACTGTGTGTATTACTGTGTACCACTGTGTGTATTACTGCATGTTTCACTGTGTGCATTAGTGTGTGTATTACTGTGCTTATTACTGTGTGAATCACTGAATGTATTACTGTGTGTTTTATTGTGTGTATCACTGTGTGTATTACTGTGTATCAGTGTGTTTATTACTGTGTGTATCACTGTTTATCACTGAGTATCACTGTGTGTATTACTGTATGTTTCACTGTGTGTATTACTGTGTATATTACTGTATGTATCACTATATGTATTACTCTATGTATCCCAGTGTGTATCATTGTATGTACCACTGCGTGTATCACTGTGTGTAAGACTGTATGTATCACTGTATGTATCACTGTGTATATCGGTGGGTGTATCGTTGTGTGTATCACAATATGTATCACTGTATGTATCACTGTGTGTATCACTATATGTATCACTGTATGTGTCACTGTGTGTATCACTGTATGTATCACTGTGTGTACCACTGTGTGTATCACTGTATGTATCACTGTGTGTATCACTGTATGTATCACTGTGTGCATCACTGTGTACTCACCTAATTGTACTCACCTAATTGTGGTTGCAGGGGTCGCGACTCAGCTCCTTACCCCGCCTCTTCACTGATCGCTACTGGGTCCTCTCTCTCTCTCTGATTCCTGAGCTTTGTCATACCTCTTCTTAAAACTATGTATGGTTCCTGCCTCCACTACTTCACTTGCTAGGCTATTCCACTTGCTGACAACTCTATGACTGAAGAAATACTTCCTAACGTCCCTGTGACTCGTCTGAGTCTTCAGCTTCCAGTTGTGACCCCTTGTCCCTGTGTCCCCTCTCTGGAACATCCTATCTCTGTTCACCTTGTCTATTCCCCGCAGTATCTTGTATGTCGTTATCATGTCTCCCCTGACCCTTCTGTCCTCCAGTGTCGTCACTCCGATTTCCCTTAACCTTTCCTGGTACGACATTCCCTTGAGCTCTGGGACTAGCCTTGTTGCAAACCTTTGTACTTTCTCTAACTTCTTGACGTGCTTGACCAGGTGTGGGTTCCAGACTGGTGCTGCATACTCCAGTATGGGCCTAACATACACAGTGTACAGTGTCTTGAACGATTCCTTATTAAGGTATCGGAACGCTATTCTCAGGTTTGCCAGACGCCCGTATGCTGCAGCAGTTATTTGGTTGATGTGTGCCTCCGATGATGTGCTCGATGTTATGGTCACCCCAAGGTCTTTCTCCCTGAGTGAGGTGTGTAGTCTTTGTCCACCTAGCCTATACTCTGTCTGCGGTCTTTTTTGCCCCTCCCCAATCTTCATGACTTTGCATTTGGCTGGATTGAATTCGAGAAGCCAGTTACTGGACCACATGTCCAGCCTGTCCAGGTCTCTTTGCAGTCTTGCCTCATCCTCGTCCGATTTAATTCTTCTCATCAACTTCACGTCATCTGCGAACAGGGACACTTCAGAGTCTATTTCTTCCATCATGTCGTTCACATATATCAAAAATAGCACTGGTCCTAGAACTGACCCCTGTGGGACCCCGCTCGTAACAGGCGCCCACTGTGATACCTCTTCACGTACCATGACTCGTTGCTGCCTCCCTGTCAGGTATTCCCTTATCCATTGCAGTGCCCTCCCTTTTACATGCGCCTGATCCTCCAGCTTCTGCACTAATCTCTTGTGGGGAACTGCGTCAAAGGCCTTCCTGCAGTCTAGGAAAACGCAATCTACCCACCCCTCTCTCTCGTGTCTTACTTCTGTTACCTTGTCATAAAACTCCAGGAGGTTTGTGATACAAGATTTGCCTTCCATGAACTCATGTTGGTTTTCATTTATAATCTTGTTCCTTTCCAGGTGTTCGACCACTCTTCTCCTGATAATCTTCTCCATGACTTTGCACACAATACATGTCAGAGACACAGGTCTGTAGTTTAGTGCCTCGTTTCTGTTTCCTTTCTTAAATATGGGGACTACATTAGCTGTCTTCCATTTCTCAGGTAGTTGCCCAGTTTCAAGAGATGTGTTGAAGATTGTGGTTAGAAGGCACGCACAGCTCCTTCTCTAAGGACCCATGGGGAGATGTTGTCCGGTCCCATCGATTTGAGGTGTCAAGGTCACTTAAGAGCTTCTTCACCTCCTCTTCAGTTGTTCGTATGTCATCCAACACTTGTTGGTATATTCCCTCTTGATGTTCCCTTCTGTGCTGTCTTCCCACAGCCCTTCCTGTCTCTACTGTAAAAACTTCCTTAAATCTCCTGTTCAGCTCCTCACATACCTCCTGATCATTTCTTGTGAGTTCTCCACCTTCTATCCTTAATCTGATCACCTGGTCTTTGACTGTTGTCTTCCTCCTGATGTGGCTATACAACAGTTTCGGGTCAGTCTTGATTCTCGATGCTATGTCATTTTCATACTGTCGCTGGGCCTCCCTCCTTACCTGTGCATACTCATTCCTGGCTATGCGACTGATCTCCCTATTTTCGTGTGTTCTCTGCCTTCTGTACTTTTTCCATTCTCTATTGCACTTTGTTTTTGCCTCCTTACACCGTCGGGTAAACCAGGGGCTTGTTCTGGTAGTGTCCTTAACTTGTTGGTGCATGAGGTTTTCCAGCACCACGTCCAACATCCTGGCTCTCCATGTTTCAGGACCCCCATGTGGCTCCAGGTTTTCCCAGTCAATCTCCCTGTGGTTGAAATCCCCCATAACCAGCAACTTTGCACTGCTGGAGTGAGCTCTTCTTGCCACCTCAGCAAGTGTGTCCACCATTGCTCTGTTGCTCTCTTCATATTCCTCTCTTGGCCTCCTGCAGTTCTGTGGTGGATTATACATCACTGCAATGACCACTTTGTGTTCCCCAGACTGAAGTGTACCTGCTATGTAGTCTCTTTCTCTCGTCTCATCTATGCCTTCCATTTTCTCGAATTTCCATCTGTTTTTTACGAGCAGAGCAACCCCACCTCACCCCCTGCCCCGTCTATCTTTCCTCATGATCTGGTATCCTGGTGGAAAGATTGCATATGTTATTGTCTCCGTGAGTTTTGTTTCTGTAACTGCTATGATGTCTGGGGACTTCTCATTGATTCTTTCTTGCCATTCCTCATGTTTATTCGTTAATCCATCTGCATTTGTGTACCAAACCTTCAACTTCTGTTATAATACTGTAAC
>NC_091294.1:74720787-74756620 GCF_038502225.1 Cherax quadricarinatus | reverse complement strand
TGACCCAGTCCGTGCTAACTGGTAAGTTTTCCAGCCCCTCTACTTCAACCCTGTGTTTCAACCCTCTTCGTCAACCTTCAACTTGAAGCCCTATCTTCAACCGTCTGCTTCAATTCACTTCTTCAGTCCTCTCCTTCAACCCTCTACTTCAGTCCTCTCGTGTAACTCCTTTCTCTATCTCACACTGCTTTCTCTTGTTTATTTTATAACAGTATTGTTGCAACTGTTATCACTGCTACCAGCTCTGTTGAGAAGAATATCAACGTGTGAAGGACACCATAATTCTGTACCAATTTCTCCATCACTGGCCAGGTCTTTCACAGACATAAGCAACATGAAAACATAATCCGTAAACAATAGCCTCTTTATCCCTGTAAAAGCTTCGTGACAACAAGCCGGCCAAATGTAATTAACTGGTACGGGAAGCTAATGAGGCTGCAACATCAGAGTAATTATGGCAGAATTGCCGGTAAAATCCTACCATACCGTAAACTCTCTGGAGTGTTTTTTCTTTCATGGGATGGTGTAAAATGTAGGAATAAACTGAACATTGGTGTTTCTAGGCGTCAGTTTACTCTGTCCAGCTACGTGACCCCCAAAAAATAATCGATGATTTTCCAAATGTAAATAAAATAACTGTCTAAGCATTGCACATGTTCGTCCCAGGAGTCAGCAATAACTAGTAAATTATCAAAATAGGATGCAGCTCCATCTAATCCTAAAATACAATGATATAATATTGGCTCGGGCACATTCAAAAAAAATATAAGCCACTGAAGTTTCTATAAATGTTCATACACTTGGCTCTTGCAAAACTGTTCAACATTACCCCTTGTGGATCCTTAGCTCTCCTGTAGTGTTCCTCTTCCGTTCAGATTACGCTTATTCGAAATAGTTCGTGGAAATAATACCATACGGCTGAAAAAAACTGGCGAATTGGCTTCTACACACTCCATTAAGAATCAACTTTCTTTTAAGTAGGCTACATTAGTGTTGGAAATTTGAAGGCAGTCAGAAGAGGCTTTTTCAAGTTACCGCACTAAAGCCTCAACCAGGAATTGTCCACATAACACTGACCAGAAGTTTCCTGCATATGTCAGTAGCTGCATGATCCTTTTTCTAGTTACAGTACATCAGTGGGGAAAATTTTAACTAATTGGATATGGTGATTTCAAGTTATAAACCGAAACTCTGGAAGAAGTAAAATAAATCAATAAATCGGGTAATCAGAATGATACTGATGAGACTGAAAGGAAAATGATGTTGATAGTGAGAATGGACAGAAACTGATGTTGATAATAAGTATGGATAAAAACTCGTGATGATAATAGGAGGATGGACAGTAACTGTTGATGATAACTGTGAGGATGGACAGAAACGTCATCTGATTTGCCTCTTAAATTTGTTGGTTAGATGTTTACTGTTCCACCCACCGAATTGTGAATGTTATTCAATTTGCCACTTCGTTCTGGAAGGCAAAATACTAACAAGAAGGATAAAGGAAAGCTCTTTTTTCAGGCTTGGAAAGCTCACCTTTGAGCGAAACGTTGTCTGAAGCTCTTTTTAGTACTCTAGAGCTTTTTTTTGCAGCCACAAAACCTGAGAAAACCTCTAATGCGATATAACTTCAACTTTCATACCTCTCGCGATATTTCCCTTTTTCACTTTGGAAGTCTCCGTGGCCTCAAGACACTCTAACTGACCTCCTCGCTGAAAGACCCACGTCTGACGTAGACTCTTAAACGTTTTAACGGATACTAACTTATTGCATCAGCTGTCATTTCAGTGTTACTCTTGCTCTCTCTCTCCCTACCTCCACTAACTCCAACTTTCACACATTCCTGCTCGTCACACGTTCCTACTTTCTCACATCCCTCTTTAAGGCACTATATGACCTTTCTGGGTTTAGTATTTAAATTGACAATGATGATGTTGATAATAATAATAATAATAAATCACATTTCTATATCTCTCGCTTTGTTAGCTATAACACTGCATAACCTCCTCTCTCTCGTAGCTCTGACTATATTTCTCTATCTCTCGCCTTGACAGCTATAACACTAACACTGCATAACCTCCTCTCTCGTAGCTCTGACTATATTTCTCTATCTCTCGCCTTGCCAGCTATAACACTGCATAACCTCCTCTCTCTCGTAGCTCTGACTATATTTCTCTATCTCTCGCCTTGACAGCTATAACACTAACACTGCATAACCTCCTCTCTCGTAGCTCTGACTATATTTCTCTATCTCTCGCCTTGACAGCTATGAGTGCCAGGAAAGCACGGAGGCGGTGACGTTCTTCCTGGAGTACGGGAACAAGACAGATGAACAGTTCCAAGAAAAGCCAATCATCAACTGGCAAGCGGTGCTATGGGTCAACAGGACTCTGCCTCTCTGGGCCATCCAGGTGGCTGTGGCTCTTGTGTCTCTCTCCGAGGCTCTACTGTTGGCTTACTTAAGTTATAAGGTGAGTACTTTCTGTCTCACTGAAGTCCTCTTGCCGACTTATCTAAGTTATAAGGTGAATACTTTCTGTCTGCCTGAAGTCCTTCTACTGACTTACCTAAGTTATAAGGTGTATATTTTCTGCCTGCCTGAAGCCCTCCTGCTGGCTTATCTAAGTTATAAGGTGGATACTTTCTGCCTGCCTAAAGTCCTTCTGCTGGTTTACCTAAGTTATAAGATGAATACTTTCTACCTGCCTGAAGTCCTTCTGCTGGCTTACCTAAGTTATAAAGTGTATACTTTCTGCCTGCCTGAAGCCCTCCTGCTGGCTTACCTAAGTTATAAGGTGAATACTTTCTGCCTGCCTGAAGCCCTCCTGCTGGCTTACCTAAGTTATAAGGTGTATACTTTCTGCCTGCCTGAAGCCCTCCTGCTGGCTTACCTAAGTTATAAGGTGTATACTTTCTACCTGCCTGAAGTCCTTCTGCTGGCTTACCTAAGTTATAAGGTGAATACTTTCTGCCTGCCTGAAGTCCTTTCGCTGGCTTACCTAAGTTATAAGGTGTATACTTTCTGCCTGCCTGAAGCCCTCCTGCTGGCTTACCTAAGTTATAAGGTGAATACTTTCTGCCTGCCTGAAGTCCTTTTGCTGGCTTACCTAAGTTATAAGGTGTATACTTTCTGCCTGCCTGAAGCCCTCATGCTGGCTTACCTAAGTTATAAGGTGAATACTTTCTGCCTGCCTGAAGTCCTTTTGCTGGCTTACCTAAGTTATAAGGTGTATACTTTCTGCCTGCCTGAAGCCCTCCTGCTGGCTTACCTAAGTTATAAGGTGAATACTTTCTACCTGCCTGAAGCCCTCCTGCTGGCTTACCTAAGTTATAAGGTGAATACTTTCTACCTGCCTGAAGTCCTTCTGCTGGCTTACCTAAGTTATAAGGTGAATACTTTCTGCCTGCCTGAAGTCCTTCTGCTGGCTTACCTAAGTTATAAGGTGAATACTTTCTGCCTGCCTGAAGTCCTTCTGCTGGCTTACCTAAGTTATAAGGTGAATACTTTCTGCCTGCCTGAAGTTCACCTGATAGTTTAAGTTATAAGGGGATTACATATTGCCTCTCTTACTAGTTCATATTGTTGTTTTTCTAAGCATATATACTGTTTCTAGTAAACTGTTTATACTTTACACAAAACTGTGAAACCACTGCACACTCAGCACACGACCTAAAAAAATAATTGTAGTATTACGAGGTAAGTCAGAAACAACTTATGTAAGAGCTGGATAATTAATTATTTTTGAAAGCCAATTGTAAAATAATCAGCAAAAATTAAAAACTTATTGATAAACATAAAACGCAAACTGAACACAATTCATTAAATATGCTTTCCCAAATGCACTAAAAAATATTCTTTCCCAAATGCACTAAAAAATATGCTTTCACAAATGCACTAAAAAATATTCTTTCCCAAATGCACTAAAAAATATGCTTTCACAAATGCACTAAAAAATATTCTTTCCCAAATGCACTAAAAAATATTCTTTCCCAAATGCACTAAAAAATATGCTTTCACAAATGCACTAAAAAATATGCTTTCCCAAATGCACTAAAAAATATTCTTTCCCAAATGCACTAAAAAATATTCTTTCCCAAATGCACTAAAAAATATGCTTTCACAAATGCACTAAAAAAAATTCACGCGTCCATGAATATTACGAAGATTCAGTAAATTCGGTTTTAAAACATGTAGATCAAAAAAACATTACGACGCGTAACAAGATGAATATTTTAATAATGTATACAATATAATTTAGAGTGAAAATATCTTTGCCTCAGAATTAAAGTTAGATTCCTGTATTGTGTTGAGCTGACGTCGAAGAATGTAAAAAGCCATGTTTTGATACTTTATCTAGCACTAAGGTTTTAAGCCTGGCTTTTTTCAGATCATCCAAGGCATTACTTAGGAATTGTGTGTGATGAGTTTAGTGTAAATAACAGTATTACACGTTGATAAAGTTAGTGTCGCAGCATGAAGGTATATCGACCACTTCTACAAGTTACCTAGACACTAAAGTCAGGGATACACTTCCCGTTTAATACTCGAAATTTTGTTGTATGGAGACCTATGTCAACAAGGTGTATAGATCGTGTGTGGGTGGATGAAGGTGCTGGAGGCAACACAGGATATGTTGGAAGGAGGGTTGTGAAGGAAGCTTAATGGTAGGGACTTATTCATTTTAGAGGCATGTGTGAGTGTGTTAGAGTGGAGACAAGTAGTTTTGGGGATTTGAAGCGCTGTTGGAGTGTGAGCAAACACATCACTGAAGGAACTAAAGGAAAACTCATAAGATAGACTTGCGTCTTGGAGTCTGCACATACAGTGGCGTCATTCTCAGTGATGGGAGATATTGCGAATCGGAAGATAATTTGAGCTATGATGTCCATGCACCTCTAGAGAGATAACTTGGAAATGAGTGATGGTAAATCTATTTCCCTCTTAGGGTCACCCTTACTTGGCTATAAACCTCATCTGTGTTAAAAAAAAAGTTTGCCACATTGATATAAAACAGATTAGAACGCATGGAAATATTACCCCAACACCATTGTATTATCACCAACTGTTGTCACTCTCAATTCTCGTCAGTTTTGTAAAGTGTGGTAAGTGTTGTTAGCAAGTATTACCTCAGAGAACAACCAACAAGTGGCTCCCACACCTAAAATTACTGGCAGCATAAATACCATAATTATCCAATAAGACCTCCCTTGCTCATATTGTAATTATAGACGAAGTGTTATCAAAACGAAATACGTAATTCTACGTAATTACAGGTGTAGCAAACTAAACCTTAACGGTGTACTGATTTTCCTTGTTGTTGTTGTTGTTGTTGTTCTTCTTCTTCTTCTTCTTCTTCTTCTTCTTCTTCTTCTTCTTTTTCTTCTTCTTCTTCTTCTTCTTCTTCTTCTTCTTCTTCTTCTTCTTCTTCTTCTTCTTCTTCTTCTTCTTCTTGTGCTCTATTAAACGAAAATATAAAGATCAAAGATAGCATGGAGATTAAAGATTAAAGATATTGTTCCATTAAACACAGTGTTTTGCTCAACGTGATTAAAAACAAAATATTCAAAGTAAAGATAGTGCCTGTGGTGACCTTGATCATATGACTGTATTACTGTACAACTAAGATTCTTTACGTATAGGCTTAACAAATGTAAAAATAACAACGCCTGTGTACAACACCGAAATTCCACCAATCATCTCATGAAATTCAGAGACGCCCAATTAGTGATCAAAGAAACTAATTTCCGCAGACGCAAGTGCCTCGAATCAGCACTGATCGCTGTTTCGAATACAATTAAACAAAACAACGGCAGCTTCACCATCTCTGAAGTCTTAGCAAGAATCCTCCTGAAAACAGTAAACCCTGCCATCACATAGTCTCTCCTGTTATACTACACAAAGCACAGAGAGTGAACACTGAAACAAGCTGCCTCTATCCAGTCTATATTTGTCCAACCTATTTTTATGTTACCCAAGTAATAGCTTTTATATCCTTTTACTCATGTACGAATTAATTGCTCTACCATATTGTATTACTACTACCACTACAACTTTTGTCTCTACTACTCCTACTACTACTACCACTAGTATTGCACCTCACTCTGAGCCTATATATACCCTCTGTGTCCATGTATTGTTTGTAACGGCTTGATAAAGCTCCTGGAGAGCGAAACGTTGCCACAATAAAATGTCAAATTAGTTGCACTTGTGTCCTTTTACTTTAACATGTGTCTAGATCCTCCAGGCTCCTGTGTTTCTAGATTTCGTCTTGACTATTGAGAATGACACCATGGGTGTACCCAGTGTCTGTTCGGATGCAGAAATAACACCATGGATCAGGCTAGATAAATCGGATACAGAGACACATATTTACAGTTACATAAATGATCATACATAGCAGCGTATGTGTAGATTCCCTTAGATAATCTCCCCAAAAAAGCCAGACAAAGTGACTTATTTCATCCATTGCATGTTAACGTAATTCTTTTAAAATAAGAACAGAGTCGTGGGTTCATCCAGCGTCTGTTTAAGAAACTGGATGAACCGAAAATAAGGAAGACGTATTAATATTTGTGTTTTTCCTCCTCCAGGGCAACATATGGCAGACTCTTAGGTCGTTCCACTTCCTTCTGGAGCTGATCAACACTATTCCTTTCATACTGACAGTGAGTTGACTTAGCATGTTTTGGTGTGTGTGTGTGTGTGTGTGTGTGTGTGTGTGTGTGTGTGTGTGTGTGTGTGTGTGTGTGTATTCATGATTCCTTTGTAGAGATGTTAGTATATTTGGTTTATTCGTATGTGTACAGGTGTGTATACATATCTGTTTGTACTAGTGTAAGTATTTACAGTCGGCTTATATAAGTATGTGCATATAAATCAAGAGTGTATGGGTATGTTTATGTATATGGGTATGTGCATGAATGTGCGATAGTGTGTGTGTGTGTGTGTGTGTGTGTGTGTGTGTGTGTGTGTGTTAGTTAGTTACCATTTTGTCCTAGGCACATGTCGATTAGACACTAGGCCTGTTGTGTGTGTGTGTATGTGTGTGTGTGTGTGTGTGTGTGTGTGTGTGTGTGTGTGTGTGTGTGTGTGTGTGTGTGTGTGTGTGTGTGTGTGTTAGTTACCATTTTGTCCTAGGCACATGTCGATTAGACACTAGGCCTGTTGTGTGTGTGTGTATGTGTGTGTGTGTGTGTGTGTGTGTGTGTGTGTGTGTGTGTGTGTGTGTGTGTGTGTGTGTGTGTGTGTGTGTGGTGTGTGTGTGTGTGGTAGTTACCATTTTGTCCTAGGCACATGTCGATTAGACACTAGGCCTGTTGTGTGTGTGTGTATGTGTGTGTGTGTGTGTGTGTGTGTGTGTGTGTGTGTGTGTGTGTGTGTGTGTGTGTGTGTGTGTGTGTGTGTGTGTGTGTGTGTGTGTGTGTGTGTGTGCTCACCTAATTGTACTCATCTAATTGTGGTTGCAGGGGTCGAGACTCAGCTCCTGACCCCGCATCTTCACCGAGTGCTACTAGGTCCTCTCTCTCCCTGCTCCATGAGCTTCATCATACCTCATCTTAAAGCTATGTATGGTTCCTACCTCCACTACCTCACTTGCTAGGCTATTCCACTTCCTGACTACTCTGTGACTGAAGAAATACTTCCTAACATCTCTTTGATTCATCTGGGTTTTCAACTTCCAATTGTGTCCCCTTGTTTCTGTGTCCCATCTCTGGAATATCCTGTCCCTGTCCACCTTGTCTATTCCACGCAGTATTTTGTATGTTGTTATCATGTCTACCCTAAAACTCCTGTCCTCCAATGTCGTCAGGCCGATTTCCCTTAACTTTTCTTCGTAGGACATTTCCCTTAGCTCTGGAACTTACCTTGTCGCAAACCTTTGCACCTTCTCTAATTTCTTTGACTTGCTTGATCAAGTGTGGGTTCCAAACAGGTGCTGCATACTCCAATATGGGCCTGAAGTACACGGTGTATAGTGTCTTGTACGATTCCTTACCAAGGTATCGGAAAGCTATTCTCAGGTTTGCCAGGCGCCCATATGCTGCAGCAGTTATCTGGTTGATGTGTGTTTCCAGATACGTGCTCGGTGTTATACTCACCCCAAGATCTTTCTCCTTGAGCGAGGTTTACAGACATCGGCCTCCTAGCCTATACTCCGACTTTGGTCTTCTTTGCCCTTCCCCGATCTTCATGACTTTGCATTTGGCGGGGTTAAATTAGAGAAGCCAGTTGCTGGATCAGATGTGCAGCCTGTCCAGTTCTCTTTGAAGTCCTACCTGATCCTCATTAACTTCACATCATCTGCGAACAGGGACACTTCTGAGTCTAACCCTTCCATCATGTCATTCACATATACCAGAAATAGCATTGTGACGAGCGGGGTCCCTGTGGGATCCCGCTCGCCACATTGTTAACAGGTGCCCTCTGTGATACCTCATCACGTACCAAGACTCGTTGTTGCCTCCCTGTCAGGTATTCTCTGATCCATTGCAGTTCCCTTCCTGTTATACGCGCCTGATCCTCTAGCTTCTGCACCAATTTCCTGTGAAGAACTGTGTGGAAGACCTTCTTGCAGTCCAGGAAGATGCAATCAATCCACCCCTCTCTCTCGTGTCTTCTGTTACTTTATCATAAAACTCCAGTAGGTTTGTGACACAGGATTTACCTTCCATGAATCCGTGCTGATGGCGTTTATACTCTTGTTCCGTTCCAGGTGCTCCACCACTCTCCTCCTGATAATCTTCTCCATTGCTTTGCATACTATACACGTCAGTGACACATGTCTATAATTTAGTGAGTCTTTTCTGTCTCCTTTTTTAAATATGGGAAATACATTTGCCGTCTTCCATACCTCAGGTAGGTGCCCAGTTTCAAGAGATGTGTGTATGCGTGTGTGTGTGTGTGTGTGTGTGTGTGTGTGTGTGTGTGTGTGTGTGTGTGTGTGTGTGTGTGTGTGCTCACCTATTTGTATTCACCTATTTGTGGTTCCAGGGGTCGAGTCATAGCTCCTGACCCCGCCTCTTCGCTGAGAGCTACTAGGTCCTCTCTCTCCCTGCCCCATGAGCTCTATCATACCTCGCCTTAAAACTATGTATGGTTCCCGCCTCCACTACGTCACTTTCTAGGCTATTCCACGGCCTGACTACTCTATGACTGAGGAAATACTTCCTAACATCCCTTTGATTCATCTGAGTCTTCAACTTCCAATTGTGACCTCTTGTGTCTGTGTCCCTTCTCTGGAACATCCCGTCTTTGTCCACCTTGTCTATTCCGCGCAGTATTTTATATGTCGTTATCCTGTCTCTCCTGACCCTCCTGTCCTCCAGTGTCGTCAGGCCGATTTCCCTCAACCTTTCTTCGTAGGACAATCCCCGTAGCTCTGGGACTAGTCTTGTTGCAAACGTTTGGACTTTCTCTAATTTCTTGACGTGCTTGACTAGGTGTAGATTCCAAACTGGTGCTGCATACTCCTGTATGGGCCTGACGTAAATGGTATACAGAGTCTTGAACGAATCCTTTCTGAGGTATCGGAACGCTATCCGTAGGTTTGCCAGGCGCCCGTATGCTGCAGCAGTTATCTGATTGATGTGCGCCTCAGGAGATATGCTCGGTGTTACACTCACCCCCAGATCTTTTTCCTTGAGTGAGGTTTGCAGTCTTTGGCCATCTAAACTATATTGTGTCTGCGATCTTCTTTGCCCTTCCCCAATCTTCATGACTTTGCATTTGGCAGGGTTAAACTCAAGGAGCCAGTTGCTGGACCAGGCTTGTAGCCTGTCCAGGTCTCTTTGTAGTCCTGCCTGATCCTCATCCGATTTGATTCTTCTCATTAGCTTCACATCATCTGCAAACAAGGACACTTCTGGGTCTATCCCTTCCGTTATATCGTTCACATATACCAAGAACAGCAAAGGTCCTAGGACTGACCCCTGTGGAACCTCGCTTGTCACAGGCGCAAACTCTGACACCTCGTCACCTACCATGACTCGTTGTTGCCTCCCTGTCATGTATTCTCTGACCCATTGCAGTGCCTTTCCTGTTATGTGTGCCTGATCCTCTAGCTTTTGCAGTAACCTCTTGTGAGGAACTGTGTCGAAGGCCTTCTTGCGTGTGTGTGTGTGTGTGTGTGTGTGTGTTTGTGGTTGTGTGGGAGTGTGTGTGTGTCTTCGTGTGGGTGTACGTGGGTGTATGTGTGTGTGTGTGTACTCACCTAGTTGTGGTTGCAGGGGTCGAGTTACGCGTGTGTGTGTGTGTGTAGACGAGAGAGAGAGAGAGAGAGAGAGAGAGAGAGAGAGAGAGAGAGAGAGAGAGAGAGAGAGAGAGAGAGAGAGAGAGAGAGAGAGAGAGAGAGAGAGAGAGAGAGAATACATAAAAAACAAGAGTGAGCGAGAAAGTATTCTTATATGTCATAATATATCGTTTTCTTACATTAAGTCATGAGTTTATAACACATTGCAACAAATGGTATCAACAAACAAGCAATATGTATCATTCAACGTAGGACTTTCAATGGAGGAGAGGGAGGGTGGACCCCAGAAGGTCGTAAGTCAGGGGGTCAAACGTCAGACGTCAGACACAGACGTCAGGGTTCACACATCAGACATAGATGTCAGGGGTCAGAGGTCAGGAATGATGCAGCTTACAACAGCATCAATAACCAGAAATGTGATGATATATTTTACAGTAGTACCAACACAACACCAGTAGTGCCAACACAACACCAGTAGTGCCAACACAACACCAGTAGTGCCAACACAACACCAGTAGTGCCAACACAACACCAGTAGTGCCAACACAACACCAGTAGTGCCAACACAACACCAGTAGTGCCAACACAACACTAGTAGTGCCAACACAACACCAGTAGTTCCAACACAACACTAGTAGTGCCAACACAGCATCAGTAGTGCCAACACAACACCAGTAGTGCCAACACAACACCAGTAGTGCCAACACAACACCAGTAGTTCCAACACAACACTAGTAGTGCCAACACAGCATCAGTAGTGCCAACACAACACCAGTAGTGCCAACACAACACCAGTGGTGCCAACACACCAGTAGTGCCAACACACCAGTAGTGACAACACAACACCAAGAGTACCAACACAAAACCAATAGTGTCAACACAACACCAGTAGTACCAACACAACACTAGTAGTGCCAACACAACACCAGTAGTGCCAACACAACACCAGTAGTGCCAACACAACACCAGTAGTGCCAACACAACACCAGTAGTGCCAACACAACACCAGTAGTGCCAACACAACACCAGTAGTGCAACACAACACCAGTAGTCACAACACAACACCAGTAGTGCCAACACAACACCAGTAGTGCCAACACTCCAATAGTGCCAACACACTAGTAGTGCCAACACAACACCAGTAGTGCCAACACAACACCAATGGTACCAACAAAAAACCAATAGTGCCAACACAACACCAGTAGTACCAACACAACACTAGTAGTGCCAACACAACACCAGTAGTCCCAACACAACACCAGTAGTGCGAACACAGCACCAGTAGTTCCAACACAGCACCAGTAGTTCCAACACAACGCCAGTAGTGCCAACACAGCACCAGTAGTGCCAACACAACACCAGTAGTGCCAACACAACACCAGTAGTGCTAGCGCACCAGTAGTGCCAACACACCAGTAGTGCCAGCGCAACACTAGTAGTGCCAACACAACACCAATAGTACCTACACAACACCAGTAGTGCCAACACAACACCAATAGTACCTACACAACACCAGTAGTGCCAGAACAACACCAGTAGTGCCAAAACAATACCAGTAGTTCCAACACATCACCAGTAGTGCCAACACAACACCAGCAGTCCCAACACAACACCAGTAGTTCCAACATAACACCAGTAGTGCCAACACATCACCAGTAGTGCCAACACAACCCCAGTAGTGCCAATAAAACACCAGTAGTGTCAACACAACACCAGTAGTGCCAATGCAACACCAGTAGTGCCACCACAACACACCAGTGCCAACACAACACCAATAGTGCCAACACAACACCAGTAGTGCCAACACAATACCATTAGTGCCACCTCAACACAGTAGTGCCAACATTACACCAATAGTTCCACCACAACACAGTAGTGACAACACAACACCAATAGTACGACCACAACACAGTAGTGCCAACACAACACCAATAGTGCCAAGACAACAACAGTAGTGCTAACACAACACCAGTAGTGCCAGCATAATACAAGTGATACCAGCAGAACACCAGTAATGACAATAAACATCAGTGGTGCCAACACATCACCAGTAGTGCCAACACAACACAACACCAGTAGTGCCAACACAACACCAGTAGTGGCAACACAACACCAGTAGTGCCAACACAACACCAATAGTGCCAACTCAACACCAGTGGTGCCAACACAACACCAATAGTGCCTACACAGCAGCAGTAGTGCCAACACACAACACCAGTAGTGTCAACACAATACCAGTGGTGCCTACACAGCAACAGTATTGCCAACACAACACAGCACAAGTAATGTCAACATAACTACACCAACGGTACCAAGAGCAGTACCAACAGTAGTGCCAACACAACACGAGTAGTGCCAACATAATACCAGTGATACCAGCACAATACCAGTAATGCCAACACAACACCAGTGGTGCCTACACAGCAACAGTATTGCCAGTACAACACAACACTAGTATTGTCAACGTAACTACACCAATAGTACCAACAGGAGTACCAACAGTAGTGCCAGCAGTAGTGCTAACACAATAAAGTGACAAAGAGTGCCACAATCCTTCCTCCCCTCTCCTTGAGACGAGTAAATCCTTCAGTTGATATTCTTAATGCTATCCTGACTGCCTGCCTCCCATCCAATGTGGTGATGCTCTCTCTCTCTCTCTCTCTCTCTCTCTCTCTCTCTCTCTCTCTCTCTCTCTCTCTCTCTCTCTCTCTCTCTCTCTCTCTCTCTCTCTCTCTCTCTCTCTCTCTCTCTTTACATAGGGTTTCACGAGGTTAAGTTAAAGGATCCTTAATATATTTACATGCTAAGAACTGTTACCTATATAAGCTCGATTTAAAACACTCTCCCTGTTTTCATTCCTGTAGTGGCCAAAGGAAGTGGACAATAACAGAAGAGGCTTCTACTTTTCTATACTCGTGTAATACATCTAGATAATATAAGAAAACCGCTACTCTAGATACATATTAATAGCTTTTTCTAGGTAAATATCCCCAGAGTGAACTCTCAACATCTATCTGCTCCACATACGCTCTCCCTCTTCCTTTCTTCCTTCCTTCTGTCATTCTTTCTCCTTCTCCCCCATTTCGTTTATTAGACATTTAACTTCACTTCCCCTCTAGTGTGGCCTCATCTCTAACTCCTTTTCCCTCGTTTACCTCCCCTCAGGACACTTACGGTGTCCATTATCGTCTTAATTACCCTAATATTCCTAGATGCTCACAGAGCAATACCATCAAAACGAAAAGAGTTCCTCCTATCTAACACGCTCACGCATACTTGCGTGAGCGTGTTAGATAGGAGTGAATGGAGACGAATGGTTTTTGGGATATGACGAGCTGTTGGAGTGTGAGCAGGGTAGTATTTTATGATGGGATTCACGGAAACTGGTTAGCTGGACTTGAGTCCTGGAAGTGGAAAGTACAGTGTATGTTATATTTAAAGACAAAATACATTCTCCAAACATATATATATATATATATATATATATATATATATATATATATATATATATATATATATATATATATATATATATATATATATATATATATATATATATGTATATATATATATATATATATATATATATATATATATATATATATATATATATATATATATATATATATATATATATATATATATATATATATATATATATTCCATCCATCCTTATAAACTTACACTAAATAATCTTACTAAAAAAACATAAATTATCAAAAAATTAACTACAAAAAAATAATATTTTCAGAGACAGAGATTTTTGCCTTAAATTTTTTTCTCCTTCCTTCAGTAGTCTTTGATGTCTGTGTTGAGGCACAGAGTCTGTGTTGAGGCACAGAGTCTGTGTTGAGGCACAGAGTCTGTGTTGAGGCACAGAGTCTGTGTTGAGGCACAGAGTCTGTGTTGAGGCACAGAGTCTGTGTTGAGGCACAGAGTCTGTGTTGAGGCACAGAGTCTGTGTTGAGGCACAGAGTCTGTGTTGAGGCACAGAGTCTGTGTTGAGGCACAGAGTCTGTGTTGAGGCACAGAGTCTGTGTTGAGGCACAGAGTCTGTGTTGAGGAACAGAGTCTGTGTTGAGGCACAGAGTCTGTGTTGAGGCACAGAGTCTGTGTTGAGGCACAGAGTCTGTGTTGAGGCACAGAGTCTGTGTTGAGGAACAGAGTCTGTGTTGAGGCACAGAGTCTGTGTTGAGGCACAGAGTTTGTGTTGAGGCACAGACTCTGTGTTGAGGCACAGAGTCTGTGTTGAGGCACAGAGTCTGTGTTCTGACCTCATCTAGCTGAAGGACTGTGGTGGGAGCTTCTGATGCGAGGAACTGGATCTGACCCTCGCAGTACCCTTACTAGTTAGCGATTCACTCTGAATGTTAATAAAATATATATGTAATGAAATTAATAGTAATAATGATACTATTCATATTAATATAATAATTAATTTTTTAATAATAATATTAATAATAAAGTTAATAAAAAGAAAATTAATAATAATAATAATAATAATAATAATAATAATAATAATAATAATAATAATAATAATAATAATAATAATAATAATAACAAATATTAAGTATAAGTAATATGAGGTAAGAAGGAGACTTGTTGCAGTAGATCAACACACACTCACACACACACACACACACACACACACACACACACGCACACACACACACACAAACACACACACACACACACACACACACACACACACACACACACGGAAGAGTACAAGAAGGTGTTCCTAGACAGAGACAGAACACAATCAGAACGACAGCAGCTGAGGGAGAGGACAAAAAAGCGAAAGGAGCTAGGAAAAGAGACAAGGATGGAACCAGCAGAGGTTAGTCAGAGCAGAACAGAACAGCAAGGGCAAGCACACACACAACAATTCTCAGAACCATACAACCTATCACACCATCCCAACACACACTACAATCCATACCCACAGCCTCCACCCAACACCGAGCTATAGAATCCCACAGTATGCTACCAGGTCTCCCACCCTCACAGGCCCCCCAAACCACAGTGTTGGAAAGGAAACTGAAGGTATGGTACACAAACGCTGATGGAATTACAAGTAAGTGGGAGGAGTGGCATGAAAGAGTCAAAGAGGCATCACCGGACATCATAGCTCTCACAGAAACCAAGCTTACAGGTATGATAACAGATGCCATCTTTCCAATGGGATACCAAGTCCTGAGGAAAGACAGAGGGAACAGGGGGGGTGGAGGAGTGGCATTGCTGATCAAAAATCGCTGGAATTTTGATGAGCTGGAGAGAGGAGACAGCAGAGAAGAAAGTGATTACATAGCGGGAACGCTTCACTCTGGAGGTCCCAAGGTGGTAATAGCAGTGATGTATAACCCACCACAGAACAGCAGGAAGCCAAGGCAAGAGTACGACGAGAGCAATAGAGCGATGGTTGACACACTGGCTACAGTGGCCAGAAGAGCTCATGCATGCAGGGCAAAGCTCCTGATCAAGGGTGACTTTAACCACAAGGAGATCGAATGGGAGAACTTGGACCCGCATGGGAGCCAAGATACATGGAGGGCTAAGATGATGGAGGTGGTACTGGAAAACTTCATGTACCAACACGTAAGGGACACTACAAGAGAGAGAGGAGAGGATGAACCAGCAAGGCTGGACTTAGTATTCACCTTGAGTAGTGCAGATATCGAGGACATCACATGTGAAAGACCCCTTGGGGCCAGTGACCATGTGGTTTTAAGCTTCGAATACACAGTAGAGCTACAAGTGGAGGGAGAAGCAGGAAGACCAGAACGAATGAAGCCAAACTACAAGAAAGGGGACTACACAGGAATGAGGAACTTCCTGAACGGGGTTCAGTGGGACAGAGAACTCGCAGGGAAGCCAGTTAATGAGATGATGGAATATGTAGCAACAAAATGCAAGGAGGCTGAGGAGAGGTTTGTACCCAAGGGAAACAGGAATAATGAAAAAGCCGGGATGAGCACATGGTTTACCCAAAGGTGCAGGGAGACAAAAACCAAATGTGCTAGGGAATGGAAGAAATATAGAAGGCAAAGGACCCAGGAGAATAAGGAGAGCAGTCGTAGAGCCAGAAACGAATATGCACAGATACGAAGGGAGGCCCAAAGACAATATGAAAATGACATAGCAGCGAAAGTCAAATCTGACCCGAAACTGTTGAACAGCCACATCAGGAGGAAAACAACAGTCAAGGACCAGGTTATCAGGCTAAGGAAGGAAGGAGGAGAGACAACAAGAAATGACCGTGAAGTATGTGAGGAACTCAACAAGAGATTCAAAGAAGTGTTCACAGAGGAGACAGAAGGGGCTCCAGAAAGACGGAGAGGTGGGGCACACCACCATGTGCTGGACACAGTGCACACAACCGAGGAAGAAGTGAAGAGGCTTCTGAGTGAGCTAGATACCTCAAAGGCAATGGGGCCAGATAACATCTCCCCATGGGTATTGAGAGAGGGAGCAGGGGCGCTATGTGTACCCATAACAACAATATTCAATGCATCTATCGAAACAGGGAGATTGCCTGAGGCATGGAAGACAGCAAATGTAGTCCCATTCTTTAAAAAAGGAGACAGACATGAAGCATTAAACTACAGACCAGTGTCACTGACATGTATAGTATGCAAAATCATGGAGAAGATTATCAGGAGAAGAGTGGTGGAACACCTAGAAAGGAATGATCTCATCAACAGCAGCCAACATGGTTTCAGGGACGGGAAATCCTGCGTCACAAACCTACTGGAGTTCTATGACATGGTGACAGCAGTAAGACAAGAGAGACAGGGGTGGGTGGATTGCATTTTCTTGGACTGCAAGAAGGCTTTTGACACGGTACCACACAAGAGATTAGTGCAAAAACTGGAGGACCAAGCAGGGATAACAGGGAAGGCACTGCAATGGATCAGGGAATACTTGTCAGGAAGACAGCAGCGAGTAATGGTACGTGGCGAGGTGTCAGAATGGGCACCTGTGACCAGCGGGGTCCCACAGGGGTCAGTCCTAGAACCAGTGCTGTTTCTGGTATTTGTGAACGACATGACAGAAGGAATAAACTCCGAGGTGTCCCTGTTTGCAGATGACGTGAAGTTGATGAGAAGAGTTCATTCGATCGAAGACCCGGCAGAACTACAAAGGGATCTGGACAGGCTGCAGACCTGGTCCAGCAACTGGCTCCTGGAGTTCAATCCCACCAAGTGCAAAGTCATGAGGATTGGGGAAGGGCAAAGAAGACCGCAGACGGAGTACAGTCTAGGGGGCCAGAGACTACAAACATCACTCAAGGAAAAAGATCTTGGGGTGAGTATAACACCAGGCACATCTCCTGAAGCGCACATCAACCAAATAACTGCCGCAGCATATGGGCGCCTGGCAAACCTCAGAACAGCATTCCGACATCTTAATAAGGAATCGTTCAGGACCCTGTACACCGTGTACGTTAGGCCCATATTAGAGTATGCGGCACCAGTTTGGAACCCACACCTAGTTAAGCATGTAAAGAAACTAGAGAAAGTGCAAAGGTTTGCAACAAGACTAGTCCCAGAGTTAAGAGGTATGTCCTATGAGGAGAGGTTAAGGGAAATCAACCTGACGACACTGGAGGACAGGAGAGATAGGGGGGACATGATAACGACTTACAAAATACTGAGAGGAATTGACAAGGTGGACAAAGACAGGATATTCCAGAGACTGGATACAGCAACACGGGGACACAGTTGGAAGCTGAAGACACAGATGAATCAAAGGGATGTTAGGAAGTATTTCTTCAGCCACAGAGTAGACAGGAAGTGGAATAGTTTGGGAAACGATGTAGTGGAGGCAGGATCCATACATAGCTTTAAGCAGGGGTACGATAAAGCTCATGGTTCAGGGAGAGTGACCTAGTGGCGACCAGTGAAGAGGCGGGCCAGGAGCTTGGACTCGACCCCTGCAACCTCAACTAGGTGAGTACAACTAGGTGAGTACACACACACACACACACGCACACACACACACACACACACACACACACACACACACACTTCTATGTGTTTGTGTTATACCAGACAACATATCTCTTGAGCTTAAGCTTCCCACAGACATGAGCTGATGAACCTCTACATCCCAGCTGCATTGTTAACCTCTGTAGAGCATGACTTGCCTTTGCTAGTAGGCCCCCATCACTAGTGACGCCACCTCCAGCTGCTGCTCGGGTATGATTGTTGTACCCTCGTCTCTGTTTCATGATAACCAACACTACTGTATGTTACTTGATAACAAATACTACTATGTGTTACATGATAACAAACACTACTGTGTGTTACATGATAACAAACACTACTGTGTGTTACATGATAACAAACACTACTATGTGTTACATGATAGCAAACACTACTATGTGTTACATGATAGCAAACACTACTATGTGTTACATGATAACAAACACTACTATGTGTTACATGATAGCAAACACTACTGTGTGTTACATGATAACAAACACTACTGTGTGTTACATGATAACAAACACTACTATGTGTTACATGATAACAAACACTACTGTGTGTTACATGATAACAAACACTACTATGTGTTACATGATAACAAACACTACTATGTGTTACATGATAACAAACACTACTGTGTGTTACATGATAACAAACACTACTGTGTGTTACATGATAACAAACACTACTATGTGTTACATGATAGCAAACACTACTATGTGTTACATGATAACACTACTATGTGTTACATGATAACAAACACTACTATGTGTTACATGATAGCAAACACTACTGTGTGTTACATGATAACAAACACTACTGTGTGTTACATGATAACAAACACTACTATGTGTTACATGATAACAAACACTACTGTGTGTTACATGATAACAAACACTACTATGTGTTACATGATAACAAACACTACTATGTGTTACATGATAACAAACACTACTATGTGTTACATGATAACAACATGATAACACTACTATGTGTTACATGATAACAAACACTACATATGTGTTACATGATAGCAAACACTACTATGTGTTACATGACAAACACTACTATGCATGAACACTACTATGTGTTACATGATAACAAACACTACTATGTGTTACATGATAGCAAACACTACTATGTGTTACATGATAGCAAACACTACTATGTGTTACATGATAGCAAACACTACTATGTGTTACATGATAGCAAACACTACTATGTGTTACATGATAACAAACACTACTATGTGTTACATGATAACAACCACTACTATGTGTTACATGATAACAAACACTACTATGTGTTACATGATAACAACCACTACTATGTGTTACATGATAACAAACACTACTGTGTGTTACATGATAACAAACACTACTATGTGTTACATGATAACAAACACTACTATGTGTTACATGATAACACTACTATGTGTTACATAACAAACACCACTATGTGTTACATGATAGCACTACTATGTGTTACATGATAACAAACACTACTATGTGTTACATGATAACAAACACTACTATGTGTTACATGATAACAAACACTACTATGTGTTACATGATAACAACCACTATGTGTTACATGATAACAAACACTACTATGTGTTACATGATAACAAACACTACTATGTGTTACATGATAACAAACACTACTATGTGTTACATGATAACAAACACTACTGTGTGTTACATGATAACATTACTATGTGTTACATGATAACAAACACTACTGTGTGTTACATGATAACACTACTATGTGTTACATGATAACAAACACTACTATGTGTTACATGATAACAAACACTAGTATGTGTTACATGATAACACTACTATGTGTTACATGATAACAAACACTACTGTGTGTTACATGATAACACTACTATGTGTTACATGATAACAAACACTACTGTGTGTTACATGATAACACTACTATGTGTTACATGATAACAAACACTACTATGTGTTACATGATAACAAACACTACTATGTGTTACATGATAACAAACACTACTATGTGTTACATGATAACACTTGTATATGTTACATGATAACTACTGTACGATAACAAGCACTACTACATGATAACAAACACTACTATGTGTTACATGATAACAACCACAACTATGTGTTACATGATAACAAACATTACTATGTGTTACATGATAATGAACACTACTATGTGTTACATGATAACAAACACTACTGTGTGTTACATGATAACAAACACTACTGTGTGTTACATGATAACAAACACTACTGTATGTTACATGATAACAAACACTACCATGTGTTACATGATAACAAACACTACTATGTGTTACATGATAACAAACACTACTATGTGTTACATGATAAAAAACACTACTGTGTGTTACATGATAACAAACACTACTGTATGTTACATGATAACAATCACTGCCATGTGTTACATGATAAAAAAACTACTGTGTGTTACATGATAACAAACACTACTATGTGTTACATCATAACAAACACTACTATGTGTTACATGATAACAAACACTACTGTGTGTTGTTAGGTAAGACACATATGCAACAGTTAGGTATCTTTATTTCGAAACGTTTCGCCTACACAGTAGGCTTCTTCAGTCGAGTACAGAAAAGTTGATAGAAGCAGAAGAACTTGAAGACGATGTAATCAGTCCATCACCCTTAAAGTTTTGAGGTGGTCAGTCCCTCAGTCTGGAGAAGAGCATTGTTCCGTAGTCTGAAACAATATGGAGTTGAAGTGACAGGATGGAGCCTTATATAGCGCCAGGAGGTGAGACGTAGGTCACTAGCAGAAGTTGTTGGGAGGTCAGGTCCCTCTCAAATCCAGCCGTTCTCACTAGTAGAGGTTGTCGAAGTTGATTTCAGGTCTGTACCAAGTATTGTGTGCATATGTGTCTGACAGATTGAACAAAAATCGGTATTTTATACCATAGGTAATGTTCAATCTGTCAGACACTATGCAACACAAGGGTATCTTGGTACAGACCTGAAATCAACTTCGACAACCTCTACTAGTGAGAACGGCTGGATTTGAGAGGGACCTGACCTCCCAACATCTGCGTTCTTACTTCTACTAGTGACCTACGTCTCACCTCCTGGCGCTATATAAGGCTCCATCCTGTCACTTCAACTCCATATTGTTTCAGACTACGGAACAATGCTCTTCTCCAGACTGAGGGACTGACCACCTCAAAACTTTAAGGGTGATGGACTGATTACATCGTCTTCAAGTCTCTTCTGCTTCTATCAACTTTTCTGTACTCGACTGAAGAAGCCTACTGTGTAGGCGATACGTTTCGAAATAAAGATACCTAACTGTTGCATATGTGTCTTACCTAACAACCTGTCGGTATTTTATACCATTTTAATGTTCACTACTGTGTGTTACATGATAACAAGCACTACTATGTGTTACATGATAACAAGCACTACTGTGTGTTACATGTTAACACTACTATGTGTTACTTGATAACAAACACTACTATGTGTTACATGATAACAAACAATACTGTGTTACATGATAACACTACTATGTGTTACATGATAACAAACATTACTGTGTGTTACATGATAACAAGCACTACTATGTGTTACATGATAACAAACACTACTATGTGTTACATGATAACAAACACTACTATGTGTTACATGATAACAAACACTACTATGCGTTACATGATAAAAAACACTACTATGTGTTACATTATAACAAACACTACTATGTGTTACAGGATAACAAACACTACTGTGTGTTACATGATAACAAACACTACTGTGTGTTACATGATAAACACTACTATGTGTTACATGATAACAAACACTACTATGTGTTACATGATAAACACTACTATGTGTTACATGATAACAAACACTACTATGTGTTACATGATAACAAACACTACTGTGTGTTACATGATAACAAACACTACTGTGTGTTACATGATAACAAACACTACTATGTGTTACATGATAACAAACACTACTGTGTGTTACATGATAACAAACACTACTGTCTTACATGTTAACAAACACAACTATGTGTTACATGATAACAAACACTACTATGTGTTACATGATAACAAACACTGCTATGTGTTACATGATAACAAACACTACTGAGTTACATGATAACACTACTATGTGTTACATGATAACAAACACTGCTGTGTGTTACATGATAACAAACACTACTGTGTGTTACATGATAATAAACACTACTGTGTGTTACATGATAACAAACACTACTGTGTGTTACATGATAACAAACACTACTATGTGTTACATGATAACAAACACTACTATGTGTTACATGATAACAAACATTACTATGTGTTACATGATAACAAACATTACTGTGTGTTACATGATAACAAACACTACTGTGTGTTACATGATAACAAACACTACTGTGTGTTACATGATAACAAACACTACTATGTGTTACATGATAACAAACATTACTGTGTGTTACATGATAACAAACACTACTGAGTGTTATATGATAACAAACACTACTATGTGTTACATGATAACAAACACTACTATGTGTTACATGATAACACTACTATGTGTTACATGATAACAAACACTACTGTGTGTTACATGATAACAAGCACTACTATGTGTTACATGATAACAAGCACTATTGTGTGTTACATGATAACACTACTATGTGTTACTTGATAACAAACACTACTATGTGTTACATGATAAGAAACACTACTATGTGTTACATGATACCACTACTATGTGTTACATGATAACAAACACTACTGTGTGCTGCATGATAACAAGCACAATTATGTGTTACATGATAACAAACACTACTATGTGTTACATGATAACAAACACTACTATGTGTTACATGATAACAAACACTACTATGTGTTACATGATAACAAACACTACTATGTGTTACATGATAACAAACACTACTATGTGTTACATGATAACAAACACTACTATGTGTTACATGATAACAAACACTACTGTGTGTTACATGATAACAAACACTACTGTGTGTTACATGATAACAAACACTACTATGTGTTACATGATAACAAACACTACTGTGTGTTACATGATAACAAACACTACTGTCTTACATGTTAACAAACACAACTATGTGTTACATGATAACAAACACTGCTATGTGTTACATGATAACAAACACTACTGTGTTACATGATAACACTACTATGTGTTACATGATAACAAACACTACTGTGTGTTACATGATAACAAACACTACTGTGTGTTACATGATAATAAACACTACTGTGTGTTACATGATAACAAACACTACACTGTGGTACATGATAACAAACACTACTATGTGTTACATGATAACAAACACTACTATGTGTTACATGATAACAAACATTACTATGTGTTACATGATAACAAACACTACTGTGTGTTACATGATAACAAACACTACTGTCTTACATGTTAACAAACACAACTATGTGTTACATGATAACAAACACTGCTATGTGTTACATGATAACAAACACTACTGTGTTACATGATAACACTACTATGTGTTACATGATAACAAACACTACTGTGTGTTACATGATAACAAACACTACACTGTGTTACATGATAACAAACACTACTATGTGTTACATGATAACAAACACTACTATGTGTTACATGATAACAAACACTACTATGTGTTACATGATAACAAACACTACTGTGTGTTACATGATAACAAACACTACTATGTGTTACATGATAACAAACATTACTGTGTGTTACATGATAACAAACACTACTGAGTGTTATATGATAACAAACACTACTATGTGTTACATGATAACAAACACTACTATGTGTTACATGATAACACTACTATGTGTTACATGATAACAAACACTACTGTGTGTTACATGATAACAAGCACTACTATGTGTTACATGATAACAAGCACAACTGTGTGTTACATGATAACACTACTATGTGTTACTTGATAACAAACACTACTATGTGTTACATGATAACAAACACTACTATGTGTTACATGGTAAAACTACTATGTGTTACATGATAACAAACACTACTGTGTGCTGCATGATAACAAGCACAATTATGTGTTACATGATAACAAACACTACTATGTGTTACATGATAACAAACGCTACTATGTGTTACATGATAACAAACACTACTATGTGTTACATGATAACAAACACTACTGTGTGTTACGTGATAACAAAGTCTACTGTGTGTTACATGATAACAAACACTACTGTGTGTTACATGATAACAAACACTACTGTGTGTTACATGATAACAAACACTACTGTGTGTTACATGATAACACTAATATGTGTTACATGATAACAAACACTACTATGTGTTACATGATAACAAACACTACTATGTGTTACATGATAACAAACACTACTATGTGTTACATGATAACAAACTCTACTATGTGTTACATGATAACAAGCACTACTGTGTGTTACATGATAACAAACTCTACTATGTGTTACATGATAACTCTGCTATGTGTTACATGATAACAAGCTCTACTGTGTGTTACATTATAACACTACTATGTGTTACATGATAACAAACACTACTGTGTGTTACATGATAACAAACTCTACTATGTGTTACATGATAACACTACTATGTGTTACATGATAACAAACACTACTGTGTGTTACATGATAACAAACACTACTGTGTGTTACATGATAACAAACACTACTGTGTGTTACATGATAACAAACACTACTGTGTGTTTCATGATAACACTACTATGTGTTACATGATAACGAACGCTACTATGTGTTACATGATAACACTACTATGTGTTACATGATAACACTACTGTGTGTTACATGATAACAAACACTACTATGTGTTACATGATAACTCTACTGTGTGTTACATGATAACACTACTATGTGTTACATGATAACACTACTGTGTGTTACATGATAACACTACTATGTGTTACATGATAACACTACTGTGTGTTACATGATAACACTACTATGTGTTACATGATAACAAGCACTACTATGTGTTACATGATAACACTACTGTGTGTTACATGATAACACTACTATGTGTTACATGATAACACTACTGTGTGTTACATGATAACAAACACTACTATGTGTTACATGATAACACTACTATGTGTTACATGATAAGACTACTGTGTGTTACATGATAACAAACACTACTATGTGTTACATGATAACAAACACTACTATGTGTTACATGATAACAAATACTACTATGTGTTACATGATAACAAGCACTACTGTGCGTTACATAACACTGCTATGTGTTACATGATTACAAACACTACTATGTGTTACATGATAACAAACAGTACTATGTGTTACATGATAACAAACACTGCTATGTGTTACATGATAACAAACACTACTATGTGGTACATGATAACAAACACTACTATGTGTTACATGATAACAAACACTGCTATGTGTTACATGATAACAAACACTACTATGTGTTACATGATAACAAACACTACTGTGTGTTACATGATAACAAACACTACTGTGTGTTACATGATAACAAACACTACTGTGTAATCAGGATAACTCTCGCTAACTAGTGTTGTTGTCAGCACCATTGAAAAAGTCATTACAGAGAGAGTGAATAACACAGCTGGAGAACACAAGCTTCCTGATAAACAATAACACAGCTGGAGAACACAAGCTTCCTGATAAACAATAACACAGCTGGAGAACACAAGCTTCCTGATAAACAATAACTCAGCTGAAGAACACAAGCTTCCTGATAAACAATAACACAGCTGGAGAACACAAGCTTCCTGATAAACAATAATACAGCTGGAGAACACAAGCTTCCTGATATACAATAACACAGCTGGAGAACACAAGCTTCCTGATAAACAATAACTCAGCTGAAGAACACAAGCTTCCTGATAAACAAAAACACAGCTGGAGAACACAAGCTTCCTCATAAACAATAACACAGCTGGAGAACACAAGCTTCCTGATAAACAATAACACAGCTGGAGAACACAAGCTTCCTGATAAACAATAACACAGCTTGAGAACACAAGCTTCCTGATAAACAATAACACAGCTTGAGAACACAAGCTTCCTGATAAACAATAACACAGCTGGAGAACACAAGCTTCCTGATAAACAATAACACAGCTGGAGAACACAAGCTTCCTGATAAACAATAACACAGCTTGAGAACACAAGCTTCCTGATAAACAATAACACAGCTGGAGAACACAAGCTTCCTGATAAACAATAACACAGCTGGAGAACACAAGCTTCCTGATAAACAATAACACAGCTGGAGAACACAAGCTTCCTGATAAACAATAACACAGCTTGAGAACACAAGCTTCCTGATAAACAATAACACAGCTGGAGAACACAAGCTTCCTGATAAACAATAACACAGCTTGAGAACACAAGCTTCCTGATAAACAATAACACAGCTGGAGAACACAAGCTTCCTGATGAACAATAACACAGCTGGAGAACACATTCTCTGTTATGTATTTTGAAGGTTAAAAAACAGATCTGGTCAGCTAAATAAATAATTTGGGAAAAATGTAGAGGAAACTATTGCAGTTTGTTTTAAAAGAAATTTGTCAGCAGTTATAATTGGTGAAATGTGCGTATGAATAATGAGAAAGGTAGGCGAGAGGGTCGAACCTTGGTTCTGAAATTAACTGTTCCAGAGACTCGAATCCCGCCCACCTTTCTCTTTATTTATCGACAGTAGTTCATTACGACTTAAATTTAATATATATATATATATATATATATATATATATATATATATATATATATATATATATATATATATATATATATATATATATATATATATATATATATATATATATATATATATACATATGTATATATATATATATATATATATATATATATATATATATATATATATATATATATATATATATATATATATATATATATATATATATATATATATGTATGTATATATTTATATATATATATATATATATATATATATATATATATATATATATATATATATATATATATATATATATATATATATATATATTGCACTGGTGGGGACTCGAACCCTTGATACTTTAATACGCCACCCAGGTAGCCTGCCAAATCCGAGACGTCCTTAACACTTAACCACCAGTGTCACTTACATCAGGTGCCCAGCAGCACTGGACACGTCACTCCTGATGCTCGCCATACGTGGTTATGGCGAGCTAAGAACTAATTTCATTTTCCTTACGTTTGGAATACCACTTACACAAGCCATTTACTTATCATCATTTGTAGTCACAGTGGTGGCCCATGCTAACCTCCCTATGGAGTATAAATATACTAGTTGCAATCTTATTGTAACCAGCTGACCCAGTGGCTAAATCACTGGCCAGGAGTTTTACCATCCACTTGCCATGGGTTCTAACCCCATCCGTTTGTTTAAGTATAACATTTATTTAGCATGTGTAACACATATTTTGCCTGCTGCATGAGAATTTTCTTCAGTATTGGTTTGTGTTAATTAGAAAAAGGTTTGAGTTGGTCAGTGTAGATGTCAGTTTTCCAGTTTTATTGAAACAACTGGCAAACTTCAAAAAAAAAATTACTTTTCGTATGATAACTTGTAAATACCTTACGCTGTTTTCTTCTAATCTTCAGAAGTCATAACTTGAGAATGTATCATGAGAACGGCTTCATACTTCAAGTGCTGCTGGTGCATTCTGGGGTATTCCTATCTGTAAAATATTCAGAGAATAACTCTTATAATGATTTTCAACCCTGAAAGCAGAAGGTTGGAGCTGGTGTTGGCTTGTGTGCCTATGGAGTTGTCCTTTCTATGAAAGAAAATAGGAAATTAGTTTCCCTATGATAATTTGCTTGTGCCTCTTCTAATTGTCTTTCAATAATCAGTGCTGATAGTAATTAAACTCAATCTCTACTATTTTTGTGCGTGCTTGAGGTACAGGCACCCATGGGATACATTTCTCGGTCGCATAGCGACCAAAACATATTTATTTTTGCCTATATTATTCTCCATGTGGGTAAAACACGATTAAATCTCCACTTTTGTAAATATGACTTCCGTGTTTTGGCCAGCTCAATATCTATTACATTGCAACTCAAAATACGTAAACAGAAAAAAAATTCTAAGCATTTATGATTAGGCACTTAATTTACACTACTTACATTTTGTGTGTATGATTGATGCAAGTGTTGAGTGTGACATCTGGAATGTGACACCTGGTCTCTGTTTCACCTGGTCTGTGTCTCACCTGGTTTCTGTGTCTCCATAGATATGTTGGTCACCACTCAGGAACCTCTTCGTACCAGTGTTCCTCAACTGCTGGCTCGCCAAACATGCGCTCGAGAATATGTTCGTAAGTACTCACATTCTTGTTATCACTTATGTTATCTTAATTTGTTATCATGTATGTAGTGTACAGTGTGTACTCACCTTGTAATTCTTATATGTTGTTATGTGTGTAGTATTTGTCGTGTACCCACTATTACGTGTTACATATATAGTATGTGTTGTATACTCTTTTTCTATACATGATAGGGTGTATGTGTATATTTCTACCCAAACCAAATCTGTGAGCCTTAATTTCTCTGCCTTAAACTTTGCATTGTTCACAATTAATTCTCTGGCGGGTGAATGTAGGGTGAATATACCTCTCCAATGTGCAATAATCGCGAATAAGCTATGCAAGATGCAAATAACCACGAGGGGAGTTGAATGATAGCTTTAGGCCTTTCGTGTTGCAATCAACATATCAGGAGCTTGCGGTGTTGCAGAAATGAGCAGGAAGTCCAGGCAGATTAGTTCAGAGGAACGTTGTAGCTCCATGTGTAGTAGGGATGCATTCATCTGTGTCACACTTACGTATTGATAAGTGCAAATTGTGGTATATAATGCTTATTACATCTGAATGTTTAAGTAAAATCTGTTATTATTGATGTTTTGAGTGTGGGGGTGAATTTTGCTTCTTGATGTGGTTTTGTTTCTGGGATCACTTGTGATGCTCGAAACATCTTGAACTCTCTCTGATGTTTTATTCCCATCGGACTCAACCTTAGTCCTGAGCCTCACTGTTACTCTTCTGTTATTCCCTGTGAGTCTCCTGTTTCTCTCCTGTAACTCTTCTCCCTGTGATTCTCTTGTTACTCTCCTGTAACTCTCCTTCCTGTGATTCTCCTCCCTGTTACTCTCCTACCTGGGATTCTCCTGTTAATCTTCTCCCTGTTACTCTCCTACCTGTAATTCTCCTGTTAACCTTCCTGTTACTCTACTCCCTGTGATTCTCCTGTTAATCTCCCTGTTACTCTCCCACCCGTGATTTTCCTGTTAATCTCCCTGTTACACTTCTACCTGTGATTCTGCCTTATAGTCTCCTTCTACACTACAGTGCCAGGCCTCCTCAGATCTCGTAAGAACGTACAGATTTACGTGAACCAAATGGACTTGAACGAATCATTAACTTAATACTGAATTATAAGCCATCGAGTGAGGTTAGGAGATAGCAGTCAACACTGAGGTAATGTAGGAACATCTCTCTCTTGGTCATAACATCTCCAAGACATTTATATGAGAGGGGGGATCATTGAGTGCATTTTTTTGGCACTGGTAATGCGTTGTTTGGTTACCAGTTTTAACACAGCCTGGCTGTAAGACTTCCTACATTTGCTCATTTAGGAGGGCCAAAACAACGACGGTAAGTAGAGGAAGTAAGTATGTATGCTCACATGATGTTAAAGTGTGTCAGGAGCCAATCGTGACCTACGACTCATGTGTATATCTGTAAGTAGAAAAGTGCTCAAATATACTTACACACCACTTACACACAAACCTAAGAATAGCATTCCGACATTTCAATAAGGAATCGTTCAGAACCCTGTACACCGTGTATGTTAGGCCTGTGTTAGGCCTGTTTGGAACCCACACCTAGCCAAGCACGTAAAGAAATTAGACAAAGTGCAAAGGTTTGCAACAAGAATAGTCCGGGAGCTAAGGGGCATGTCCTATGATTAGAGACGAAGGAAAATCGACCTGACGACACTGGAGAACAGGCCTGCGCCTTATATGCTTAAGATCGGGGTCAAGGGTGGACCCTTGGCTACATTTTTGTATAAAGATGGTAATTAACACTTGAACGTGATTATTGATTGATCATTATGACACTTATGTCATGCGCCTTATATGCCGGAATACACGTTAATTTACCATAATGATACTTCTGTGGTGTGTCTTATATGCCGAAAAATGAGTAAATTTACCATTATGATACTTCAGTGGTGCGCCTTATATGCCGCGGAAAATATAGTAACAAGAAAAGTGGGGAAATTACTACTGGCTGCAGACAAGAAAGCAGAACCTCGGCCTTTTAATTCAGAGAATATACTGAACCTCGTTCTTTTAATTCAAAGAATATACTGAACCTCGGCTTTTTAATTCAGAGAATATACTGAACCTCGGCCTTTTAACTCAATGACAATACTGAACCTCGGCAATTTAATTCAGAGAATATACTGAACCTCGGCTTTTTAATTCAAAGACAATACTGAACCTCGACCTTTTAATTCAGAGAATATACTGAACCTCGGCCTTTTAATTCAAAGACAATACTGAACCTCGACCTTTTAATTCAGAGAATATACTGAACCTCGGCCTTTTAATTCAAAGACAATACTGAACCTCGGCCTTTAAATTCAGAGAATATACTGAACCTCGGCCTTTTAATTCAGAAAATATACTGAATCATTTTCCTATTCATTTCAGATTTCTTAAATAATTTCATTATAAGGACACAAATTGACTAATTAATGGAAGGTATCAGTACATTAATTTTAGTCACTGAAACAATACACAAATAACCCGCACATAGCAGGAGCTAAGGACGACGTTTCGGTCCGACTTGGACCATTTACAAGTCACACAGTGTACCAGCCAGTGATTGTACACTTGTACCAGCCAGTGATTGTGTTACAGTTGTACTAGCCAGTGATCGTGATAGTTGTACCAGCCAATGACTGTAGTACAGTTGTACCAGCCAGTGATTGTGGCACAGTTGTACCAGCCAGTGATTGTGGTACAGTTGTACCAGCCAATGACTGTAGCACAGTTGTACCAACCAGTGTTTGTGGTACAATTGTACCAGCCAGTGATTGTGGCACAGTTGAACGGGCAGTGATATGGCCTATGGCAGAAATACCGAGGAATGAATACAAACAGTGAATTTTAACAAGAACCTTGTGATGGTAAGTATTTGATTTCTTGAGAGAGAAAATCTTCAGTCTTCAGTCACAAAATGCGATCAGTGCGTTCTGAAAACCATCTGGCTACAAGTGGTCACAGGGAAGAGGAACCAAGTGGTCACAGGGAAGAAGAACCAAGTGGTCACAGAGAAGAGGAACCAAGTGGTCACAGGGAAGAAGAACCAAGTGGTCACAGAGAAGAGGAACCAAGTGGTCACAGGGAAGAAGAACCAAGTGGTCACAGGGAAGAGGAACCAAGTGGTCACAGGGAAGAAGAACCAAGTGGTCACAGAGAAGAGGAACCAAGTGGTCACAGAGAAGAGGAACCAAGTGGTCACAGAGAAGAGGAACCAAGTGGTCACAGAGAAGAGGAACCAAGTGGTCACAGAGAAGAGGAACCAAGTGGTCACAGAGAAGAGGAACCAAGTGGTCACAGGGAAGAGGAACCAAGTGGTCACAGGGAAGAAGAACCATGTGGTCACAGAGTAGAGGAACCAAGTGGTCACAGAGAAGAGGAACCAAGTGGTTACAGAGAATAGGAACCAAGTGATCACAGAGAAGAGGAACCAAGTGGTTACAGAGAAGAGGAAACAAGTGGACACAGAGAAGAGGAACCAAGTGGTCACAGAGAAGAGGAACCAAGTGATCACAGAGAAGAGGAAACAAGTGGACACAGGGAAGAGGAACCAAGTGGTCACAAGTAAGAGGAACCAAGTGGTCACAAGTAAGAGGAACCAAGTGGTCACAGAGTAGAGGAACCAAGTGGTCACAGGGAAGAGGAACCAAGTGGTCACAGAGAAGAGGAACCAAGTGGTCACAGAGAAGAGGAACCAAGTGGTCACAGAGAAGAGGAACCAAGTGGTCACAGAGAAGAGGAACCAAGTGGTCACACCAAGTGGTCACAGAGAAGAGGAACCAAGTGGTTACAGAGAAGAAGAACCAAGTGGTTACAGAGAAGAAGAACCAAGTGGTTACAGAGAAGAAGAACCAAGTGGTTACAGAGAAGAGGAACCAAGTGGACACAGAGAAGAGGAACCAAGTGGTTACAGAGAAGAGGAACCAAGTGGTCACAGAGAAGAGGAACCAAGTGGTCACAGAGAAGAGGAACCAAGTGGTCACAGAGAAGAGGAACCAAGTGGTTACAGAGAAGAGGAACCAAGTGGTCACAGAGAAGAGGAACCAAGTGGTCACAGAGAAGAGGAACCAAGTGGTTACAGAGAAGAGGAGCCAAGTGGACACAGAGAAGAGGAACCAAGTGGTTACAGAGAAGAGGAACCAAGTGGACACAGAGAAGAGGAGCCAAGTGGACACAGAGTAGAGGAACCAAGTGGTCACAGAGAAGAGGAGCCAAGTGGACACAGAGTAGAGGAACCAAGTGGTCACAGAGAAGAGGAACCAAGTGGACACAGAGTAGAGGAACCAAGTGGACACAGAGAAGAGGAACCAAGTGGTCACAGAGAAGAGGAGCCAAGTGGACACAGAGTAGAGGAACCAAGTGGACACAGAGAAGAGGAACCAAGTGGACACAGAGTAGAGGAACCAAGTGGTCACAGAGAAGAGGAACCAAGTGGTCACAGAGAAGAGGAGCCAAGTGGACACAGAGTAGAGGAACCAAGTGGACACAGAGAAGAGGAACCAAGTGGACACAGAGTAGAGGAACCAAGTGGTTGCAGAGAAGAGGAACCAAGTGGTCACAGAGAAGAGGAGCCAAGTGGACACAGAGTAGAGGAACCAAGTGGACACAGAGAAGAGGAACCAAGTGGACACAGAGTAGAGGAACCAAGTGGTTACAGAGAAGAGGAGCCAAGTGGACACAGAGAAGAGGAGCCAAGTGGTCACAGAGAAGAAGAATTCAGCCTAAATTAACATGAATATCAAATATCCTGTAAAAAAAATTAGCCGATAAGTTCCTTATAGTCTGTAGGAAATAAGAGTCCGTTGAGACTTGACCAACTTGTGCTAATTAACTTAAATAAGTTCCAGTAACAAATGAATCACAACCGTGTATGATGAATCACAACCGTGTATGATGAATCACAACCGTGTATGATGAATCACAACCGTGTATGATGAATCACAACCGTGTATGATGAATCACAACCGTGTATGATGAATCACAACCGTGTATGATGAATCACAACCGTGTATGATGAATCACAACCGTGTATGATGAATCACAACCGTGTATGATGAATCACAACCGTGTATGATGAATCACAACCGTGTATGATGGATGAATCACAACCGTGTATGATGAATCACAACCGTGTATGATGAATCACAACCGTGTATGATGAATCACAACCGTGTATGATGAATCACAACCGTGTATGATGAATCACAACCGTGTATGACGAATCACAACCGTGTATAATGAATCACAACCGTGTATGATGAATCACAACCGTGTATGATGAATCACAACCGTGTATGATGAATCACAACCGTGTATGATGAATCACAACCGTGTATGATGAATCACAACCGTGTATGATGAATCACAACCGTGTATGATGAATCACAACCGTGTATGACGAATCACAACCGTGTATAATGAATCACAACCGTGTATGATGAATCACAACCGTGTATGATGAATCACAACCGTGTATGATGAATCACAACCGTGTATGATGAATCACAACCGTGTATGATGAATCACAACCGTGTATGATGAATCACAACCGTGTATGATGAATCACAACCGTGTATGACGAATCACAACCGTGTATAATGAATCACAACCGTGTATGATGAATCACAACCGTGTATGATGAATCACAACCGTGTATGATGAATCACAACCGTGTATGATGAATAACAACCGTGTATGATGACTCACAACCGTGTATGACGAATCACAACCGTGTATAATGAATCACAACCGTGTATGATGAATCACAACCGTGTATGATGAATCACAACCGTGTATGATGAATCACAACCGTGTATGATGAATCACAACCGTGTATGATGAATCACAACCGTGTATGATGAATCACAACCGTGTATGATGAATCACAACCGTGTATGACGAATCACAACCGTGTATAATGAATCACAACCGTGTATGATGAATCACAACCGTGTATGATGAATCACAACCGTGTATGATGAATCACAACCGTGTATGATGAATCACAACCGTGTATGATGAATCACAACCGTGTATGATGAATCACAACCGTGTATGATGAATCACAACCGTGTATGATGAATCACAACCGTGTATGACGAATCACAACCGTGTATAATGAATCACAACCGTGTATGATGAATCACAACCGTGTATGATGAATCACAACCGTGTATGATGAATCACAACCGTGTATGATGAATCACAACCGTGTATGATGAATCACAACCGTGTATGATGAATCACAACCGTGTATGATGAATCACAACCGTGTATGATGAATCACAACCGTGTATGATGAATCACAACCGTGTATGATGAATCACAACCGTGTATGATGAATCACAACCGTGTATGATGAATCACAACCGTGTATGATGAATCACAACCGTGTATGATGAATCACAACCGTGTATGATGAATCACAACCGTGTATGATGAATCACAACCGTGTATGATGAATCACAACCGTGTATGATGAATCACAACAGTGTATGATGAATCACAACCGTGTATGATGAATCACAACCGTGTATGATGAATCACAACCGTGTATGATGAATCACAACCGTGTATGATGAATCACAACCGTGTATGATGGATGTGTTTTGTGCAGAATTTCAATCTCGTACTTATTCGGTAATACAAGAGAGCGCCATCTTGAACTACGGATGTGAAGCTCTGGGTGGTAAAATTATCCTCTCTGCACATTTCCAGCTGCGTACTGAGAGTAATGATGCAATAAGATCACAACAGGTGATATCAATGGGGCAGATACCATTCCCACGAGCCCTCCTGGGGAGGGGAAGATGGCAAACCAGAGGCCTAGCTTATCTCTACGAGCACCGTGAGAGCGGGCAATGGGACTAGGCCTGGGGACAGCTGCTCCCAGAAGCTGAGGAGGTCTTATACCTCCTCCCATGGGAGACATAGATCTCAGACACTCCCAAGACCCAGCCAAGGCCGGGTCACCACTTGTAAATAACCCAGGCCGGGAGAGCACCGACGAATCGAGGAGGAGGAGGAGGTGATATCGCAATTTACAAAGCAAGCACTGTGAATAACATGGTGAAATTCCTACTGCACTCGTGATTTTCATATATTATCGTGAGGAATCACGATAACTCTTGAAATTTCACTCTTT
>NC_091294.1:74670787-74718287 GCF_038502225.1 Cherax quadricarinatus | reverse complement strand
CCTTAAACAGTGGTATTGGGATAGGTGGCCTGCCTTAAACAGTGGTATTAGGATAGGTGGCCTGCCTTAAACAGTGGTATCAGGATAGGTGGCCTGCCTTAAACGGTGGTATTAGGATAGGTGGCCTGCCTTAAACAGTGGTATTAGGGTAGGTGGCCTGCCTTAAACAGTGGTATTAGGATAGGTGGCCTGCCTTAAACAGTGGTATTAGGATAGGTGGCCTGCCTTAAACAGTGGTATTAGGATAGGTGGCCTGCCTTAAACAGTGGTATTAGGATAGGTGGCCTGCCTTAAACAGTGGTATTAGGATAGGTGGCCTGCCTTAAACAGTGGTATTAGGATAGGTGGCCTGCCTTAAACAGTGGTATTAGGATAGGTGGCCTGCCTTAAACAGTGGTATTAGGATAGGTGGCCTGCCTTAAACAGTGGTATTAGGATAGGTGGCCTGCCTTAAACAGTGGTATTAGGATAGGTGACCTGCCTTAAACAGTGTTATTAGGATAGGTGGCCTGCCTTAAATAGGTGGCCTGCCTTAGTGGTATTAGGATAGGTGGCCTGCCTTAAACAGTGGTATTAGGATAGGTGGCCTGCCTTAAACAGTGGTATTAGGATAGGTGGCCTGCCTTAAACAGTGGTATTAGGATAGGTGGCCTGCCTTAAACAGTGGTATTAGGATAGGTGGCCTGCCTTAAACAGTGGTATTAGGATAGGTGGCCTGCCTTAAACAGTGGTATTAGGATAGGTGGCCTGCCTTAAACAGTGGTATTAGGATAGGTGGCCTGCCTTAAACAGTGGTATTAGGATAGGTGGCCTGCCTTAAACAGTGGTATTAGGATAGGTGGCCTGCCTTAAACAGTGGTATTAGGATAGGTGGCCTGCCTTAAACAGTGGTATTAGGATAGGTGGCCTGCCTTAAACAGTGGTATTAGGATAGGTGGCCTGCCTTAAACAGTGGTATTAGGATAGGTGGCCTGCCTTAAACAGTGGTATTAGGATAGGTGGCCTGCCTTAAACAGTGGTATTAGGATAGGTGGCCTGCCTTAAACAGTGGTATTAGGATAGGTGGCCTGCCTTAAACAGTGGTATTAGGATAGGTGGCCTGCCTTAAACAGTGGTATTAGGATAGGTGGCCTGCCTTAAACAGTGGTATTAGGATAGGTGGCCTGCCTTAAACAGTGGTATTAGGGTAGGTGGCCTGCCTTAAACAGTGGTATTAGGGTAGGTGGCCTGCCTTAAACAGTGGTATTAGGGTAGGTGGCCTGCCTTAAACAGTGGTATTAGGGTAGGTGGCCTGCCTTAAACAGTGGTATTAGGGTAGGTGGCCTGCCTTAAACAGTGGTATTAGGGTAGGTGGCCTGCCTTAAACAGTGGTATTAGGATAGGTGGCCTGCCTTAAACAGTGGTATTAGGGTAGGTGGCCTGCCTTAAACAGTGGTATTAGGGTAGGTGGCCTGCCTTAAACAGTGGTATTAGGGTAGGTGGCCTGCCTTAAACAGTGGTATTAGGGTAGGTGGCCTGCCTTAAACAGTGGTATTAGGGTAGGTGGCCTGCCTTAAACAGTGGTATTAGGGTAGGTGGCCTGCCTTAAACAGTGGTATTAGGGTAGGTGGCCTGCCTTAAACAGTGGTATTAGGGTAGGTGGCCTGCCTTAAACAGTGGTATTAGGGTAGGTGGCCTGCCTTAAACAGTGGTATTAGGGTAGGTGGCCTGCCTTAAACAGTGTTATTAGGGGTGGCCTGCCTTAAACAGTGGTATTAGGGTAGGTAGTGTGGCCTGCCTTAAACAGTGGTATTAGGGTAGGTGGCCTGCCTTAAACAGTGGTATTAGGGTAGGTGGCCTGCCTTAAACAGTGGTATTAGGGTAGGTGGCCTGCCTTAAACAGTGGTATTAGGGTAGGTGGCCTGCCTTAAACAGTGGTATTAGGGTAGGTGGCCTGCCTTAAACAGGTGGGTAGGTGGCCTGCCTTAAACAGTGGTATTAGGGTAGGTGGCCTGCCTTAAACAGTGGTATTAGGGTAGGTGGCCTGCCTTAAACAGTGGTATTAGGATAGGTGGCCTGCCTTAAACAGTGGTATTAGGGTAGGTGGCCTGCCTTAAACAGTGGTATTAGGGTAGGTGGCCTGCCTTAAACAGTGGTATTAGGGTAGGTGGCCTGCCTTAAACAGTGGTATTAGGATAGGTGGCCTGCCTTAAACAGTGGTATTAGGGTAGGTGGCCTGCCTTAAACAGTGGTATTAGGGTAGGTGGCCTGCCTTAAACAGTGGTATTAGGGTAGGTGGCCTGCCTTAAACAGTGGTATTAGGGTAGGTGGCCTGCCTTAAACAGTGGTATTAGGGTAGGTGGCCTGCCTTAAACAGTGGTATTAGGGTAGGTGGCCTGCCTTAAACAGTGGTATTAGGGTAGGTGGCCTGCCTTAAACAGTGGTATTAGGGTAGGTGGCCTGCCTTAAACAGTGGTATTAGGGTAGGTGGCCTGCCTTAAACAGTGGTATTAGGATAGGTGGCCTGCCTTAAACAGTGGTATTAGGGTAGGTGGCCTGCCTTAAACAGTGGTATTAGGGTAGGTGGCCTGCCTTAAACAGTGGTATTAGGATAGGTGGCCTGCCTTAAACAGTGGTATTAGGATAGGTGGCCTGCCTTAAACAGTGGTATTAGGATAGGTGGCCTGCCTTAAACAGTGGTATTAGGATAGGTGGCCTGCCTTAAACAGTGGTATTAGGATAGGTGGCCTGCCTTAAACAGTGGTATTAGGATAGGTGGCCTGCCTTAAACAGTGGTATTAGGATAGGTGGCCTGCCTTAAACAGTGGTATTAGGATAGGTGGCCTGCCTTAAACAGTGGTATTAGGATAGGTGGCCTGCCTTAAACAGTGGTATTAGGATAGGTGGCCTGCCTTAAACAGTGGTATTAGGGTAGGTGGCCTGCCTTAAACAGTGGTATTAGGGTAGGTGGCCTGCCTTAAACAGTGGTATTAGGGTAGGTGGCCTGCCTTAAACAGTGGTATTAGGGTAGGTGGCCTGCCTTAAACAGTGGTATTAGGGTAGGTGGCCTGCCTTAAACAGTGGTATTAGGGTAGGTGGCCTGCCTTAAACAGTGGTATTAGGGTAGGTGGCCTGCCTTAAACAGTGGTATTAGGGTAGGTGGCCTGCCTTAAACAGTGGTATTAGGATAGGTGGCCTGCCTTAAACAGTGGTATTAGGATAGGTGGCCTGCCTTAAACAGTGGTATTAGGGTAGGTGGCCTGCCTTAAACAGTGGTATTAGGGTAGGTGGCCTGCCTTAAACAGTGGTATTAGGATAGGTGGCCTGCCTTAAACAGTGGTATTAGGATAGGTGGCCTGCCTTAAACAGTGGTATTAGGATAGGTGGCCTGCCTTAAACAGTGGTATTAGGATAGGTGGCCTGCCTTAAACAGTGGTATTAGGATAGGTGGCCTGCCTTAAACAGTGGTATTAGGATAGGTGGCCTGCCTTAAACAGTGGTATTAGGATAGGTGGCCTGCCTTAAACAGTGGTATTAGGATAGGTGGCCTGCCTTAAACAGTGGTATTAGGATAGGTGGCCTGCCTTAAACAGTGGTATTAGGATAGGTGGCCTGCCTTAAACAGTGGTATTAGGGTAGGTGGTCTGCCTTAAACAGTGGTATTAGTGGTATAGGTGGCCTGCCTTAAACAGTGGTATTAGGGTAGGTGACCTGCCTTAAACAGTGGTATTAGGATAGGTGGCCTGCCTTAAACAGTGGTATTAGGGTAAACAGTGTATTAGCCTGCCTTAAACAGTGGTATTATGGTAGGTGGCCTGCCTTAAACAGTGGTATTAGGGTAGGTGGCCTGCCTTAAACAGTGGTATTAGGGTAGGTGGCCTGCCTTAAACAGTGGTATTAGGGTAGGTGGCCTGCCTTAAACAGTGGTATTAGGATAGGTGGATAGGTGGCCTGCCTTAAACAGTGGTATTAGGATAGGTGGCCTGCCTTAAACAGTGGTATTAGGGTAGGTGGCCTGCCTTAAACAGTGGTATTAGGATAGGTGGCCTGCCTTAAACAGTGGTATTAGGATAGGTGGCCTGCCTTAAACAGTGGTATTAGGATAGGTGGCCTGCCTTAAACAGTGGTATTAGGATAGGTGGCCTGCCTTAAACAGTGGTATTAGGATAGGTGGCCTGCCTTAAACAGTGGTATTAGGATAGGTGGCCTGCCTTAAACAGTGGTATTAGGATAGGTGGCCTGCCTTAAACAGTGGTATTAGGATAGGTGGCCTGCCTTAAACAGTGGTATTAGGATAGGTGGCCTGCCTTAAACAGTGGTATTAGGATAGGTGGCCTGCCTTAAACAGTGGTATTAGGATAGGTGGCCTGCCTTAAACAGTGGTATTAGGATAGGTGGCCTGCCTTAAACAGTGGTATTAGGGTAGGTGGCCTGCCTTAAACAGTGGTATTAGGATAGGTGGCCTGCCTTAAACAGTGGTATTAGGGTAGGTGGCCTGCCTTAAACAGTGGTATTAGGGTAGGTGGCCTGCCTTAAACAGTGGTATTAGGATAGGTGGCCTGCCTTAAACAGTGGTATTAGGGTAGGTGGCCTGCCTTAAACAGTGGTATTAGGATAGGTGGCCTGCCTTAAACAGTGGTATTAGGGTAGGTGGCCTGCCTTAAACAGTGGTATTAGGATAGGTGGCCTGCCTTAAACAGTGGTATTAGGGTAGGTGGCCTGCCTTAAACAGTGGTATTAGGGTAGGTGGCCTGCCTTAAACAGTGGTATTAGGATAGGTGGCCTGCCTTAAACAGTGGTATTAGGGTAGGTGGCCTGCCTTAAACAGTGGTATTAGGGTAGGTGGCCTGCCTTAAACAGTGGTATTAGGATAGGTGGCCTGCCTTAAACAGTGGTATTAGGGTAGGTGGCCTGCCTTAAACAGTGGTATTAGGGTAGGTGGCCTGCCTTAAACAGTGGTATTAGGGTAGGTGGCCTGCCTTAAACAGTGGTATTAGGGTAGGTGGCCTGCCTTAAACAGTGGTATTAGGATAGGTGGCCTGCCTTAAACAGTGGTATTAGGGTAGGTGGCCTGCCTTAAACAGTGGTATTAGGATAGGTGGTCTGCCTTAAACAGTGGTATTAGGATAGGTGGCCTGCCTTAAACAGTGGTATTAGGATAGGTGGCCTGCCTTAAACAGTGGTATTAGGATAGGTGGCCTGCCTTAAACAGTGGTATTAGGATAGGTGGCCTGCCTTAAACAGTGGTATTAGGATAGGTGGCCTGCCTTAAACAGTGGTATTAGGATAGGTGGCCTGCCTTAAACAGTGGTATTAGGGTAGGTGGCCTGCCTTAAACAGTGGTATTAGGATAGGTGGTCTGCCTTAAACAGTGGTATTAGGATAGGTGGCCTGCCTTAAACAGTGGTATTAGGATAGGTGGCCTGCCTTAAACAGTGGTATTAGGATAGGTGGCCTGCCTTAAACAGTGGTATTAGGGTAGGTGGCCTGCCTTAAACAGTGGTATTAGGGTAGGTGGCCTGCCTTAAACAGTGGTATTAGGATAGGTGGCCTGCCTTAAACAGTGGTATTAGGGTAGGTGGCCTGCCTTAAACAGTGGTATTAGGATAGGTGGCCTGCATGGCTCACGATCGCAACAACACAAATGCAAGCAAATCAGGGAGTAGGTGGGGTTTGAACCCATGGCAAGTGAGTGCTAAGACTCATAGGCCAGTGCGTTAACCACTGTGTGGGATTCGTCTGTAAAAACCTGAATTTGTGGTCACAGTGGTGGCCCATGCTAACCTCTATATGTGTATAGAAATATACCTAGTTGAATGAAGCTTGTTAGAGCCAGCTGGTCCAGTCGTTAACGCACTGGCCTGTGAGTTCTATGACCCACTTCGAATATGTTTAAATCCCATCCGTTCGCTGATTCGCTTGTCTTCCTGTTAATATCCATCTCTTAACAGAGGAGAGAGGGCTCCCCTCATGAGAGGGAAGGGAGGGCTTCCCTCATGAGAGGGAAGGGAGAGCTCCCACATGAGAGGGAAGGAAGGGCTCGTTCATGAGAGGGAAGGGAGGGCTCCTTCATGAAAGGGAAGGGAGGGCTTCCCTCATGAGAGGGAAGGGAGGGCTCCCACATGAGAGGGAAGGAAGGGCTCCTTCATGAGAGGGAAGGGAGGGCTTCCCTCATGAGAGGGAAGGGAGGGCTCCCACATGAGAGGGAAGGAAGGGCTCCTTCATGAGAGGGAAGGAAGGGCTCCTTCATGAGAGGGAAGGGAGGGCTCCTTCATGAGAGGGAAGGAAGGGCTCCTTCATGAGAGGGAAAGGAAGGCCCCACATGAGAGGGAAGAAAGGGCTCCTTCATGAGAGGGAAGGAAGGGCTTCCACATGAGAGGAAAGGAAGGGCTCCCACATGAGAGGGAAAGGAGGGCTCCCACATAAAAGGAAAGGAAGGGCTCCTTCATGAGAGGGAAGGGAGGGCTTCCACATGAGAGGGAAGGAAGGGCTCCTTTATGAAAGGGAAGGGAGGGCTCCCACATGAGAGGGAAGGGAGGGCTCCCTCATGAGAGGGAAGGGAGAGCTCCTACACGAGAAGGAAGGAAGGGCTCCCACATGAGAGGGAAGAAAGGGCTCCCACATGAGAGGGAAGGAAGGGCTCCTTCATGAGAGGGAAGGGAGGGCTTCCACATGAGAGGGAAGGAAGGGCTCCCTCATGAGAGGGAAGGAAGGGCTCCTTCATGAGAGGGAAGGGAGGGCTCCCACATGAGAGGGAAGGGAGGGCTCCCTCATGAGAGGGAAGGAAGGGCTCCTTCATGAGAGGGAAGGGAGGGCTTTCCTCGTGAGAGGGAAGGAAGGGCTCCTTCATGAGAAGGAAGGAAGGGCTCCCTCATGAGAGGGAAGGGAGGGCTCCCACATGAGAGGGAAGGGAGGGCTCCCTCATGAGAGGGAAGGAAGGGCTCCTTCATGAGAGGGAAGGGAGGGCTTTCCTCGTGAGAGGGAAGGAAGGGCTCCTTCATGAGAAGGAAGGAAGGGCTCCCTCATGAGAGGGAAGGGAGGGCTCCCACATGAGAGGGAAGGAAGGGCTCCCACATGAGAGGGAAGGAAGGGCTCCCACATGAGATGGAAGGAAGGGCTCCCACATGAGAGGGAAGGAAGGGCTCCCACATGAGATGGAAGGAAGGGCTCCCACATGAGAGGGAAGGAAGGGCTCCCACATGAGAGGGAAGGAAGGGCTCCCACATGAGATGGAAGGAAGGGCTCCCACATGAGAGGGAAGGAAGGGCTCCCACATGAGAGGGAAGGAAGGGCTCCCACATGAGAGGGAAGGAAGGGCTCCCACATGAGATGGAAGGAAGGGCTCCCACATGAGAGGGAAGGAAGGGCTCCCACATGAGATGGAAGGAAGGGCTCCCACATGAGAGGGAAGGAAGGGCTCCCACATGAGAGGGAAGAAAGGGCTCCCACATGAGAGGGAAGGAAGGGCTCCCACATGAGAGGGAAGAAAGGGCTCCCACATGAGATGGAAGGAAGGGCTCCCACATGAGAGGGAAGGAAGGGCTCCCACATGAGAGGGAAGGAAGGGCTCCCACATGAGAGGGAAGGAAGGGCTCCCACATGAGAGGGAAGGAAGGGCTCCCACATGAGAGGGAAGGAAGGGCTCCCACATGATTATGTTATTTGGCAGAAAGAACCCGGCTCTTCCGTCTGAAATATAATTCTCCAATATTTTGATCACAGGGCTACAAGTACTTAACAATGGCCGGTAAAGCAGTTTACACTACGCTGGATTCAAAGATCTCCATATATACATTACAAGATATAACAAGTTAAAATTTCAGTCAGAACCGTATATTTTAATTAACTCGGCGGTTAGTTGAACAAGCATCAATGAATACACATGGAAAGTTATTAAACTAAGTTATTATTGGCAAGAACTAGTGAACAGGTGAGGAACATCTGGGTATTATTAATAGCAACCCATGTAAACAGGAGAGTAAGAAAACAGTAACAATGGTAGGAACACTAGTGAACAGGTAAGATAGAACACATGAACACTAGTGAACAAGTAAGTAACAACACAGGAGCACTAGTGAACAGGTAAGTAATAACACAGGAACACAAGTGAACAAGTAAGTTATAACACAGGAGCACTAGTGAACAGGTAAGTAATAACACAGGAACACTAGTGAACAAGTAAGTTATAACACAGGAGCACTAGTGAACAAGTAAGTAACAGCACAGGAACACTAGTGAACAAGAAAGTACCAACACAGGAACATTAGTGAACAAGTAAGTAACAACACAGGAACACTAGTGAACAAGTAAGTAACAACACAGGAACACTAGTGAACAAGTAATTAACAACACAGGAACACTAGTGAACAAGTAAGTAACAACACAGGAACACTAGTGAACAAGTAAGTAACAACACAGGAACACTAGTGAACAAGTAAGTAACAACACAGGAACACTAGTGAACAAGTAAGTTATAACACAGGAGCACTAGTGAACAAGTAAGTAACAGCACAGGAACACTAGTGAACAAGAAAGTACTAACATAGGAACATTAGTAAACAAGTAAGTAACAACACAGGAACACTAGTGAACAAGTAAGTAACAACACAGGAACACTAGTAAACAAGTAATTAACAACACAGGAACACTAGTGAAAAAGTAAGTAACAACACAGGAACACTGTTGGACAAGTAAGTAACAACACAGGAACACTAGTGAACAAGTAGCAACACAGGAACACTAGTGAACAAGTAAGTAACAGAACAGGAACATTAGTGAACAAGTAGGTAACAACACAGGAACACTAGTGAACAAGTAACAACACAGGAACACTAGCTAACAAGTAGCAACACAGGAACACTAGTGAACAAGTAAGTAACAACACAGGAACACTAGTGAACAAGTAAGTAACACAGGAACACTAGTGAATAAGTAAGTAACAGTACAGGAACACTAGTGAACAAGTAAGTAACACAGGAACACTAGTGAACAAGTAAGTAACAACACAGGAACACTAGTGAACAAGTAAGTAACAACACAGGAACACTAGTGAACAAGTAAGTAACAACACAGGAACACTAGTGAACAAGTAAGTAACAACACAGGAACACTAGTGAACAAGTAGCAACACAGGAACACTAGTGAACAAGTAAGTAACAGAACAGGAACACTAGTGAACAAGTAAGTAACAACACAGGAACACTAGTGAACAAGTAAGTAACAGCACAGGAACACTAGTGAACAAGTAAGTAACAACACAGGAACACTAGTGAACAAGTAAGTAACGACACAGGAACACTAGTGAACAAGTAAGTAACAGCACAGGAACACTAGTGAACAAGTAAGTAACAACACAGGAACACTAGTGAACAAGTAACAACACAGGAACACTAGTGAACAAGTAAGCAACAACACAGGAACACTAGTGAACAAGTAAGTAACAACACAGGAACACTAGTGAACAAGTAAGTAACAACACAGGAACACTAGTGAAAAAATAAGTAACAACACAGGAACACTAGTGAACAAGTAAGTAACAACACAGAAACACTAGTGAACAAGTAAGTAACAACACAGGAACACTAGTGAACAAGTAAGTAACAACACAGGAACACTAGTGAACAAGTGAGTAACAACACAGGAACACTAGTGAACAAGTAAGTAACAGCACAGAAACACTAGTGAACAAGTAAGTAACAGCACAGGAACACTAGTGAACAAATAAGTAACAACACAGGAACACTAGTGAACAAGTAAGCAACAACACAGGAACACTAGTGAACAAGTAAGTAACAACACAGGAACACTAGTGAGCAAGTAAGTAACAGCGCAGTAACACTAGTGAACAAGTGAGTAACAACACAGGAACACTGTTGAACACGTAAGTAACAACACAGGAACACTGTTGAACAGGTAAGTAACAACACAGGAACACTGTTGAACAGGAAAGTAACAACACAGGAACACTGTTGAACAGGTAAGTAACAACACAGGAACACTGTTGAACAGGCAAGTAACAATACAGGAACAATGTTGAACAGATAAGTAACAACACAGGAAAACTGTTGAACAGGTAAGTAACAACACAGGAACACTGTTGAACAGGTAAGTAACAACACAGGAACACTGTTGAACAGGTAAGTAACAACACAGGAACACTGTTGAACAGGTAAGTAACAACACAGGAACAATGTTGAACAGGTAAGTAACAACACAGGAACACTGTTGAACAGGTAAGTAACAACACAGGAATACTAGTGAACAAGTAAGCAACAACACAGGAACACTAGTGAACAAGTAAGTAACAACACAGGAACACTAGTGAACAAGTAAGTAACAACACAGGAACACTAGTGAAAAAGTAAGTAACAACACAGGAACACTAGTGAACAAGTAAGTAACAACACAGAAACACTAGTGAACAAGTAAGTAACAGCACAAGAACACTAGTGAACAAGTAAGTAACAACACAGGAACACTAGAGAACAAGTGAGTAACAACACAGGAACACTAGTGAACAAGTAAGTAACAGCACAGGAACACTAGTGAACAAGTAAGTAACAGCACAGGAACACTAGTGAACAAATAAGTAACAACACAGGAACACTAGTGAACAAGTAAGCAACAACACAGGAACACTAGTGAACAAGTAAGTAACAACACAGGAACACTAGTGAACAAGTAAGTAACAACACAGGAACACTAGTGAACAAGTAAGTAACAACACAGGAACACTAGTGAAAAAATAAGTAACAACACAGGAACACTAGTGAACAAGTAAGTAACAACACAGAAACACTAGTGAACAAGTAAGTAACAACACAGGAACACTAGTGAACAAGTAAGTAACAACACAGGAACACTAGTGAACAAGTGAGTAACAACACAGGAACACTAGTGAACAAGTAAGTAACAGCACAGAAACACTAGTGAACAAGTAAGTAACAGCACAGGAACACTAGTGAACAAATAAGTAACAACACAGGAACACTAGTGAACAAGTAAGCAACAACACAGGAACACTAGTGAACAAGTAAGTAACAACACAGGAACACTAGTGAGCAAGTAAGTAACAGCGCAGTAACACTAGTGAACAAGTGAGTAACAACACAGGAACACTGTTGAACAGGTAAGTAACAACACAGGAACACTGTTGAACAGGTAAGTAACAACACAGGAACACTGTTGAACAGGAAAGTAACAACACAGGAACACTGTTGAACAGGTAAGTAACAACACAGGAACACTGTTGAACAGGCAAGTAACAATACAGGAACAATGTTGAACAGATAAGTAACAACACAGGAAAACTGTTGAACAGGTAAGTAACAACACAGGAACACTGTTGAACAGGTAAGTAACAACACAGGAACACTGTTGAACAGGTAAGTAACAACACAGGAACACTGTTGAACAGGTAAGTAACAACACAGGAACAATGTTGAACAGGTAAGTAACAACACAGGAACACTGTTGAACAGGTAAGTAACAACACAACAACACAGGAACACTAGTGAACAAGTAAGCAACAACACAGGAACACTAGTGAACAAGTAAGTAACAACACAGGAACACTAGTGAACAAGTAAGTAACAACACAGGAACACTAGTGAAAAAGTAAGTAACAACACAGGAACACTAGTGAACAAGTAAGTAACAACACAGAAACACTAGTGAACAAGTAAGTAACAGCACAAGAACACTAGTGAACAAGTAAGTAACAACACAGGAACACTAGTGAACAAGTGAGTAACAACACAGGAACACTAGTGAACAAGTAAGTAACAGCACAGGAACACTAGTGAACAAATAAGTAACAACACAGGAACACTAGTGAACAAGTAAGCAACAACACAGGAACACTAGTGAACAAGTAAGTAACAACACAGGAACACTAGTGAACAAGTAAGTAACAGCGCAGTAACACTAGTGAAGAAGTGAGTAATAACACAGGAACACTGTTGAACAGGTAAGTAACAACACAGGAACACTGTTGAACAGGTAAGTAACAACACAGGAACACTGTTGAACAGGAAAGTAACAACACAGGAACACTGTTGAACAGGTAAGTAACAACACAGGAACACTGTTGAACAGGTAAGTAACAACACAGGAACACTGTTGAACAGGTAAGTAACAACACAGGAACAATGTTGAACAGGTAAGTAACAACACAGGAACACTGTTGAAAAGGTAAGTAACAACACAGAAACACTGTTGAACAGGTAAGTAACAACACAGGAACACTGTTGAACAGGTAAGTAACAACACAGGAGCACTGTTGAACAGGTAAGTAACAACACAGAAACACTGTTGAACAGGTAAGTAACAACACAGGAACGCTGTTGAACAGGCAAGTAACAACACAGGAACACTGTTGAACAGGTAAGTAACAACACAGGAACACTGTTGAACAGGTAAGTAACATAGGAGGAGTCAATTGGTCTCTCCACTGCCTAAACCTCGTTTAAAATTCTTGTATCAGTTACTTTTTTCCTGTCAGAGGAACATATGTTTATATATATATATATATATATATATATATATATATATATATATATATATATATATATATATATATATATATATATATATATATATATATATATATATATATATATATATATATATATATATATATATATATATATATATATATATATATATATATATATATATATATATATATATATATATATATATGTATATATGTTTTAGCTGTCGCGTTTGCTGTGGTTCTTTGGTTAGGTAACATAACATTACTGTGTTGTACTGTATTGCAGTGTGTTATAACACAGTGTTGTGCTGTGTTGCAGTGTGTCATAACACAGTGTTGTGCTGTGTTGCAGAGTCTAACTGAGGTGCTGTGGTCTGATTCAACTGAGTGATATTTTCCTTTTAGGGCTATATAAACAGTTGGAGAATGTTGCAGTACTCGGGCGTACGTCGGAACGACCACCAGTACCACCACCACCCCATCCATCCTATTAGGGTCCGTGTTCCTCTTACTTACCAAACTTGACTCTTGCTTTGCCTCGCTTCATTGCTCGCTACCATCTTCTTCGCTACCAAGATTATTAACACTTCTTCACTTCTTGTTATGATTTTGTTGTTGTTTTACAGCCCCAAAAGAGGAGATTACTTGATATGCCTAATATGTAGTTTGATTTTCTTTTATCCTTGTGGCTGAACATTACCGGCACATTGAGACTTGCAAGGAATATGTGAGTTGAACATGTGGTGAGAGAGACGACTCCAGTACCGTACGAGTCCTGGCTCCACACCAGCCCTGGTTCACACTATTATTACCAGTCACAGCCTGAGTAATTCTCTGCACTAATCCATCTCTTGTCCTCCCTTCCCTCTCCTAGGTCTTCCTATCCTTCGTACCTGTCCTCCCTATTCTTTCCCTCCTTATCCTAGCCCTACTTGACCTCTCTCACTCTATGGTCTCTACTGATCTTCCTGACTATTCTCTCTTAGTTACTGACTATCCAGCTGATATTTACTCAACTCACACTTCGGATTTTGTGAAAATCTCTGCTTAAGTTAACTATTTTGACACACAGGGCATCTAGTTTGACTCAGTTGTTTTTATTTTGCACTTATTTTAGAATAACTCACACTAATATACTTTCCTTCATCCACCTGACGTGTGTTATCCACTCTGAATTATCCAATTTTTAATATTTACAGAAAAAAAAATTCGCAGAAATGAGATAATGCCAGGAAAAGATACCAGAAGTTTAAACTTTTTAAAACACTCGTAAAAAGATGGAAGTTCAGGATGGGAAGTTGTTAAGACAAAACTTGCAGTTTTAATAATAGAAAAACTTCGTAAGGGGATTTGGAATCTCCGAAACTCTACGGTTTTCCGATATAAATTTTCGTTTACCTTAATGTTTACACCATTTAGAGACCCGTCATAACCGTTAAGCGGCCCGTCATAACCGTTTAGCGACCCGTCATAACCGTTTAGCGACCCGTCATAACCGTTTAGCGTCCCGTCATAACCATTTAGCGTCCTGTCGTAACCGTTTAGCTACCCGTCATAACCGTTTAGCGGCCAGTCATAACCGTTTAGAGTCCCATCATAACCGTTTAGCGACCCGTCATAACCGTTTAGCGTCCCGTCATAACCGTTTAGCGACCCGTCATAACCGTTTAGCGTCCCGTCATAACCGTTTAGCGTCCCGTCATAACCGTTTAGCGACCCGTCATAACCGTTTAGCGACCCGTCATAACCGTTTAGCAACCCGTCATAACCGTTTAGCGTCCCGTCATAACCGTTTAGCAACCCGTCATAACCGTTTAGCGACCCGTCATAACCGTTTAGCGGCCAGTCATAACCGTTTAGAGTCCCATCATAACCGTTTAGCGACCCGTCATAACCGTTTAGCGTCCCGTCATAACCATTTAGCGACCCATCATAACCGTTTAGCGACCTGTCATAACCGTTTAGAGTCCCGTCATAACCGTTTAGAGTCCCGTCATAACCGTTTAGAGTCCCGTCATAACCGTTTAGAGTCCCGTCATAACCGTTTAGAGTCCCGTCATAACCGTTTAGAGTCCCGTCATAACCGTTTAGAGTCCCGTCATAACCGTTTAGCGGCCCGTCATAACCGTTTAGCGACCCGTCATAACCGTTTAGCGGCCCGTCATAACCGTTTAGCGGCCCGTCATAACCGTTTAGCGACCCGTCATAACCGTTTAGCGGCCCGTCATAACCGTTTAGCGTCCGGTCATAACCGTTTAGCGTCCGGTCATAACCATTTAGAATCCCGTTTAGCGTCCTTTCACTTACGTATCTACACAAAAGAGAGATTTTCGTATCTTTTAGATTTTAAAACTCTTTAAATATAATTTTTTTAATATGTAAGAAATATTACACTACATATAAAATATATATTAAAATAAAGCATGATTCTCTTACATATTTCTACGTTTCATTGATGAAGTATAGCCCCCCTGGTAGTGTAGCCCCTGAAATTGATGTCCCTGGTAGTGTAGCCCCTGAAATTGATGTCCCTGGTAGTGTAGCCCCTGAAATTGATGTCCCTGGTAGTGTAGCCCCTGAAACTGATGTCCCTGGTAGTGTAGCCCCCTGGAAGTGCAGTCCCTGAAAATGTAGTGCCGGTAGTATAGCCCCCTGGAAGTGCTGTCCCTGGAAGTGCTGTCCCTGAAAGTGTAATCCCTTGAAGTGTAGCCCCCAGGTAGTGAAGTCCCTGGTTATGTAGCTTCATTGTAGTGAAGTCCCTGGAAGTGTAGCCCCCCTGGTAGTGAAGCCACTCGTGCTGTAGTTACTGAAAATGAAACCGGCTGGTAGTGAAGTCACTGGTAGTGAAGTCCCTGGTAGTGAAGTCACTGGTAGTGAAGTCCCTGGAAGTGTAGTCCCTCGAAGTGTAGTCGCTGGAAGTGTAGTCCCTGGAAGTGTAGTCCCTAGAAGTGTAGTCTCTGGAAGTGTATACCTCTGGATGTGTAGTCTCTGGAAACGTAGTCCCTGGAAGTGTAGTCCCTGGGAGTGTAGTCTCTGGAAGCGTAGACCCTCTGGTAGTGAAGTCCCTGGTTAGGTAGCCCCATTGTAGTGAAGTCCCTGAAGTGTAGCCCCCTGGCAGTAAAGTTCCTAGTAGTGTAGTTCCTGAAAGTGTAGCCCCCCTGGTAGTGAAGTCACTGGCACTGTAGTTACTGGAAGTGAAATCGGCTGGTAGTGAAACCCCTGGTAGTAAAGTCCCTGGTAGTCCCTTGTGGTCGAGTCCCTGGATGTGTAGTCCTTCGAAGTGTAGTCGCCTGGAAGTATAGTACTTGGAAGTGTAGTACGTGGCAGTATAGTCCATGGCAGTGTGGTCCATGGCAGTGTAGTCCATGGCAGTATAGTCCCTGGAAGTGTAGCCGCCTGGAAGTGAACTCCCTTGAAGTGTAGTATCTAGCAGTGTAGTCCCTGGAAGTGTAGCCCCCTGGAAGTGCAGCCCCCTGGAAGTGTAGTTTCTGGAAGTGTAGTCTCTGGAAGTGTAGTCTCTGGAAGCGTAGTCCTTGGAAGTGTAGCTTCAGTCCATGAACCACAAGATTTTCCGTATTTATCACAATGTTACGGTTCAAGTTCTGACGTATTTATAAGAAATTATTAACCTCCCCGACACGATTATTTTTAAAAGACATAATATTTTAGTGCTATATTTTCGACTCGTATTTTCCAGGAAATCCCCCGAACTTTCTTTCTTCCGTAACTTAGAGAGTGAGTGATACCCTAACATTTGTTCGTTGATCCTTTCTTAATAATATAATTGCAACAGATTTTGCTAATTTGAGGATCAGGTAATTAATTTTAACCTGAAGAACAGCGTAGTGATTGTGAGCCGGATTTATTTACGTGAAAATACCATTCATAAGTGTTTTTCCGTGAGATAGAACAGTGTTATTCTATGACACAGAACAGTAGGCGTTATTCCTGACATAGAACAGTGTTATTCCATAACATAGAACAGTGTTGTTCCATGACATAGAACAGTGTTGTTCCATGACATAGAACAGTATTGTTCCCTGACATAAAACAGTATTGTTCCATGGCATAGAGCAGTGTTATCCCTGACATAGAACAGTGATGTTCCATGACATAGAACAGTGTCGTTCCCTGACAGAACAGTGTTGTTCCATGACATAGAACAGTGTTATTCCATGACATAGAAGAGTGTTATTCCATGACGTAGAACAGTGTTATTCCATGACACAGAACAGTGTTGTTCCATGACATAGAACAGTGTTATTCCATGACATAGAAGAGTGTTATTCCATGACGTAGAACAGTGTTATTCCATGACATAGAACAGTGTTGTTCCCTGACATAGAACAGTGTTATTCCATGACACAGAACAGTGTTGTTCTATGACATAGAACAGTGTTGTTCCCTGACATAGAACAGTGTTATTCCATGACACAGAACAGTGTTGTTCCCTGACATAGAACAGTGTTATTCCATGATACAGAACAGTGTTGTTCCATGACACAGAACAGTGTTGTTCCATGACACAGAACAGTGTTGTTCCATGACATAGAACAGTGTTATTCCATGACACAGAACAGTGTTGTTCCAGATCTGTGTGCGACAAGAGAATTTGATGTGTTCCTCGCTATATCGACCTTCCAAGACTGGTCCTCAGGTGACACAACTTGCTTAAAACTCTTCACAAACTGGCAATTACAAGAGCTCTAGTTCCTTTTTTGTTGATAAAAGTTAGAGTGAACAATCTGAGTGAGGTGAGGTGGTGAAGGAAGGTGTGAGAAAGTGTGGTGGATCGTGAGGGAGAATTGGTGATGGAGTGGTGAGGGAGAATGGAAAGGTAGTGAGGGTGGAGGGTGGTGGTCATTACTTCTCATTGTATATATTGATTAAAAAGAAATTCGTAATTTTTTCTTAAATTTATATTTACGTTTTGTAATCTGAGTATGTTGTAAATTTGACCAGAGACAAATGACTATATAATCATATCTGTCAATAGTTAATTTGCAATATTATCCCAGTTTTATACCATAACTTTAACACCTGATAACACAGCTAGGTTAGTACTCGACCTCTGGAGCGTGTAAGAAGTGTTACAACTTCATAAGCTCGTCGATAACCGAGTAATTATGGACACGAATCATTAATCTTGGCGTGAAGACAAGTTTATACCGCAACTGAGCATTACTGGCAGGTGTAGCCAAGCAGCCACTGAAAGACCTCAGGGTAGACATGTTGATATCACACTCACTTCTCTCCTCCTGTCTACTGTCAAGGTCTCATGTCACACTTCAGACTAACCTGAACTTAGCAACAGAGAGGACACGTAGAGGTGTTGCTAAAAAAAACTGTTTACCAAGAGAGAAGTTTACCAGCAGACAGCTCTCAGTGAGAAGGTTGTGAGGGTACCAGCAGACAGCACTCCGTGAGGAAGTTGTGAGTTTACCAGCAGACAGCACTCCGTGAGGAGGATGTGAGTGTACCATCAGACAGCACTCCGTGAGGAGGTTGTGAGTTTACCATCAGACAGCACTCCGTGAGGAGGGTGTGTGTGTACCATCTGACAGCACTCCCTGAGGAGGGTGTGAGTGTACCATCAGACAGCACTTCGTTAGGAGGGTGTGAGTGTACAATCAGACAGCACTCCGTGACGAGGGTGTGAGTGTACCATCAGACAGCACTCCGTGAGGAGGGTGTGAGTGTACCATCAGACAGCACTCCGTGAGGAGGGTGTGAGTGTACCATCAGACAGCACTCCGTGAGGAGGGTGTGAGTGTACCATCAGACAGCACTCCGTGAGGAGGGTGTGAGTGTACCATCAGACAGCACTCCGTGAGGAGGGTATGAGTGTACCATCAGACAGCACTCCGTGACGAGGGTGTGAGTGTACCATCAGACAGCACTCCGTGAGGAGGGTGTGAGTGTACCATCAGACAGCACTCCGTGAGGAGGGTGTGAGTGTACCATCAGACAGCACTCCGTGAGGAGGGTGTGAGTGTACCATCAGACAGCACTCCGTGAGGAGGGTGTGAGTGTACCATCAGACAGCACTCCGTGAGGAGGGTGTGAGTGTACCATCAGACAGCACTCCGTGAGGAGTGTATGTGTGTACCATCAGAGAGCACTCCGTGAGGAGGGTGTGAGTGTACCATCAGACAGCACTCCGTGAGGAGGGTGTCTGTGTACCATCAGACAGTACTCCGTGAGGAGGGTGTGAGTGTACCATCAGACAGCACTCCGTGAGGAGGGTGTACCATCAGACAGCACTGTGTACCATCAGACAGTACTCCGTGAGGAGGGTGTGAGTGTACCATCAGACAGCACTCCGTGAGGAGGGTGAGAGTGTACCATCAGACAGCACTCCGTGAGGAGGGTGTGAGTGTACCATCAGACAGCACTCCGTGAGGAGGGTGTGAGTGTACCATCAGACAGCACTCCGTGAGGAGGGTGTGAGTGTACCATCAGACAGCACTCCGTGAGGAGGGTGTGAGTGTACCATCAGACAGCACTCCGTGAGGAGGGTGTGAGTGTACCATCAGACAGCACTCCGTGAGGAGGGTGTGAGTGTACCATCAGACAGCACTCCGTGAGGAGGGTGTGAGTGTACCATCAGACAGCACTCCGTGAGGAGGGTGTGAGTGTACCATCAGACAGCACTCCGTGAGGAGGGTATGAGTGTACCATCAGACAGCACTCCGTGAGGAGGGTGTGTGACCATCAGACAGCACTCCGTAGGAGGGTGTGAGTGTACCATCAGACAGCAGTCCGTGAGGAGGGAGTGAGTGTACCATCAGACAGCACTCCGTGAGGAGAGTGTGAGTGTACCATCAGACAGCACTCCGTGAGGAGGGTGTGAGTGTACCATCAGACAGCACTCCGTGAGGAGGGTGTGAGTGTACCATCAGACAGCACTCCGTGAGGAGGGTGTGAGTGTACCATCAGACATCAGGAGGGTGTGAGTGTACCATCAGACAGCACTCCGTGAGGAGGGTGTGAGTGTACCATCAGACAGCACTCCGTGAGGAGGGTGTGAGTGTACCATCAGACAGCACTCCGTGAGGAGGGTGTGAGTGTACCATCAGACAGCACTCCGTGAGGAGGGTGTGAGTGTACCATCAGACAGCACTCCGTGAGGAGGGTGTGAGTGTACCATCAGACAGCACTCCGTGAGGAGGGTGTGAGTGTACCATCAGACAGCACTCCGTGAGGAGGGTGTGAGTGTACCATCAGACAGCACTCCGTGAGGAGGGTGTGTGTGTACCATCAGACAGCACTCCGTGAGGAGGGTGTGAGTGTACCATCAGACAGCACTCCGTGAGGAGGGTGTGTGTGTACCATCAGACAGCACTCCGTGAGGAGGGTGTGAGTGTACCATCAGACAGCACTCCGTGAGGAGGGTGTGAGTGTACCATCAGACAGCACTCCGTGAGGAGGGTGTGAGTGTACCATCAGACAGCACTCCGTGAGGAGGGTGTGTGTGTACCATCAGACAGCACTCCGTGAGGAGGGTGTGAGTGTACCATCAGACAGCACTCCGTGAGGAGGGTGTGAGTGTACCATCAGACAGCACTCCGTAGGAGGGTATGAGTGTACCATCAGACAGCACTCCGTGAGGAGGGTGTGAGTGTACCATCAGACAGCACTCCGTGAGGAGGGTGTGAGTGTACCATCAGACAGCACTCCGTGAGGAGGGTGTGAGTGTACCATCAGACAGCACTCCGTGAGGAGGGTGTGAGTGTACCATCAGACAGCACTCCGTGAGGAGGGTGTGAGTGTACCATCAGACAGCACTCCGTGAGGAGGGTGTGTGTGTACCATCAGACAGCACTCCGTGAGGAGGGTGTGAGTGTACCATCAGACAGCACTCCGTGAGGAGGGTGTGAGTGTACCATCAGACAGCACTCCGTGAGGAGGGTGTGAGTGTACCATCAGACAGCACTCCGTGAGGAGGGTGTGAGTGTACCATCAGACAGCACTCCGTGAGGAGGGTGTGAGTGTACCATCAGACAGCACTCCGTGAGGAGGGTGTCAGACAGCACTGTGTGAGGAGGGTGTGAGTGTACCATCAGACAGCACTCCGTGAGGAGGGTGTGGAGGGTGTGAGTGTACCATCAGACAGCACTCCGTGAGGAGGGTGTGAGTGTACCATCAGACAGCACTCCGAGAGGAGGGTGTGAGTGTACCATCAGACAGCACTCCGTGAGGAGGGTGAGAGTGTACCATCAGACAGCACTCCGTGAGGAGGTACCATCAGACAGCACTCCGTGAGTGTACCATCAGACAGCACTCCGTGAGGAGGGTGTCTGTACCATCAGACAGCACTCCGTGAGGAGGGTGTGAGTGTACCATCAGACAGCACTCCGTGAGGGGGGTGTCTGTGTACCATCAGACAGCACTCCGTGAGGAGGGTGTGAGTGTACCATCAGACAGCACTCCGTGAGGAGGGTGTGAGTGTACCATCAGACAGCACTCCGTGAGGAGGGTGTGAGTGTACCATCAGACAGCACTCCGTGAGGAGGGTGTGAGTGTACCATCAGACAGCACTCCGTGAGGAGGGTGTGAGTGTACCATCAGACAGCACTCCGTGAGGAGGGTGTGAGTGTACCATCAGACAGCACTCCGTGAGGAGGGTGTGAGTGTACCATCAGACAGCACTCCGTGAGGAGGGTGTGACCATCAGACAGCACTCCGTACCATCAGACAGCACTCCGTGAGGAGGGTGTGTGTGTACCATCAGACAGCACTCCGTGAGGAGGGTGTGAGTGTACCATCAGACAGCACTCCGTGAGGAGGGTGTGAGTGTACCATCAGACAGCACTCCGTGAGGAGGGTGTGAGTGTACCATCAGACAGCACTCCGTGAGGAGGGTGTGAGTGTACCATCAGACAGCACTCCGTGAGGAGGGTGAGGAGGGTGTGTGTACCATCAGACAGCACTCCGTGAGGAGGGTGTGAGTGTACCATCAGACAGCACTCCGTGAGGAGGGTGTGTGTGTACCATCAGACAGCACTCCGTGAGGAGGGTGTGAGTGTACCATCAGACAGCACTCCGTGAGGAGGGTGTGTGTGTACCATCAGACAGCACTCCGTGAGGAGGGTGTGAGTGTACCATCAGACAGCACTCCGTGAGGAGGGTGTGTGTGTACCATCAGACAGCACTCCGTGAGGAGGGTGTGAGTGTACCATCAGACAGCACTCCGTGAGGAGGGTGTGTGTGTACCATCAGACAGCACTCCGTGAGGAGGGTGTGTGTGTACCACCATCAGACAGCACTCCGTGAGGAGGGTGTGAGTGTACCATCAGACAGCACTCCGTGAGGGGAGTGTCTGTGTACCATCAGAGAGTACTCCGTGAGGAGGGTGTGAGTGTTCCATCAGACAGCACTCCGTGAGGAGGGTGTGTGTGTACCATCAGTCAGGACTCCGTGAGGAGGGTGTGAGTGTACCATCAGACAGCACTCCGTGAGGAGGGTGTGAGTGTACCATCAGACAGCACTCCGTGAGGAGGGTGTGAGTGTACCATCAGACAGCACTCCGTGAGGAGGGTGTGTGTGTACCATCAGACAGCACTCCGTGAGGAGGGTGTGAGTGTACCATCAGACAGCACTCCGTGAGGAGGGTGTGAGTGTACCATCAGACAGCACTCCGTGAGGAGGGTGTGAGTGTACCATCAGACAGCACTCCGTGAGGAGGGTGTGAGTGTACCATCAGACAGCACTCCGTGAGGAGGGTGTGAGTGTACCATCAGACAGCACTCCGTGAGGAGGGTGTGAGTGTACCATCAGACAGCACTCCGTGAGGAGGGTGTGAGTGTACCATCAGACAGCACTCCGTGAGGAGGGTGTGAGTGTACCATCAGACAGCACTCCGTGAGGAGGGTGTGAGTGTACCATCAGACAGCACTCCGTGAGGAGGGTGTGAGTGTACCATCAGACAGCACTCCGTGAGGAGGGTGTGAGTGTACCATCAGACAGCACTCCGTGAGGAGGGTGTGAGTGTACCATCAGACAGCACTCCGTGAGGAGGGTGTGTACCATCAGTGTACCATCAGACAGCACTCCGTGAGGAGGGTGTGAGTGTACCATCAGACAGCACTCCGTGACGAGGGTGTGAGTGTACCATCAGACAGCACTCCGTGAGGAGGGTGTGAGTGTACCATCAGACAGCACTCCGTGAGGAGGGTGTGAGTGTATAATCAGACAGCACTCCGTGAGGAGGGTGTGAGTGTACCATCAGACAGCACTCCGTGAGGAGGGTGTGAGTGTACCATCAGACAGCACTCCGTGAGGAGGGTGTGAGTGTACCATCAGACAGCACTCCGTGAGGAGGGTGTGAGTGTACCATCAGACAGCACTCCGTGAGGAGGGTGTGAGTGTACCATCAGACAGCACTCCGTGAGGAGGGTGTGAGTGTACCATCAGACAGCACTCCGTGAGGAGGGTGTGAGTGTACCATCAGACAGCACTCCGTGAGGAGGGTGTGAGTGTACCATCAGACAGCACTCCGTGAGGAGGGTGTGAGTGTACCATCAGACAGCACTCCGTGAGGAGGGTGTGAGTGTACCATCAGACAGCACTCCGTGAGGAGGGTGCCTGTACCATCAGACAGCACTCCGTGAGGAGGGTGTGAGTGTACCATCAGACAGCACTCCGTGAGGGGGGTGTCTGTGTACCATCAGACAGTACTCCGTGAGGAGGGTCTGAGTGTACCATAAGACAGCACTCCGTGAGGAGGGTGTGAGTGTACCATCAGACAGCACTCCGTGAGGAGGGTCTGAGTGTACCATCAGACAGCACTCCGTGAGGAGGGTGTGAGTGTACCATCAGACAGCACTCCGTGAGGAGGGTGTGAGTGTACCATCAGACAGCACTCCGTGAGGAGGGTGTGAGTGTACCATCAGACAGCACTCCGTGAGGAGGGTGTGAGAGAACCATCAGACAGCACTCCGTGAGGAGGGTGTGACCATCAGTCCGTGACCATCAGACCGCACCCCGTGAGGAGGGTGTGAGTGTACCATCAGACAGCACTCCGTGAGGAGGGTGTGAGTGTACCATCAGACAGCACTCCGTGAGGAGGGTGTGAGTGTACCATCAGACAGCACTCCGTGAGGAGGGTGTGAGTGTACCATCAGACAGCACTCCGTGAGGAGGGTGTGAGTGTACCATCAGACAGCACTCCGTGAGGAGGGTGTGAGTGTACCATCAGACAGCACTCCGTGAGGAGGGTGTGAGTGTACCATCAGACAGCACTCCGTGAGGAGGGTGTGAGTGTACCATCAGACAGCACTCCGTGAGGAGGGTGTGAGTGTACCATCAGACAGCACTCCGTGAGGAGGGTGTGAGTGTACCATCAGACAGCACTGTGAGGAGGGTGTGAGTGTACCATCAGACAGCACTCCGTGACCCATCAGACAGCACTCCGTGAGGAGGGTGTGAGTGTACCATCAGACAGCACTCCGTGAGGAGGGTGTGAGTGTACCATCAGACAGCACTCCGTGAGGAGGTTGTGAGTTTACCATCAGACAGCACTCCGTGAGGAGGGTGTGAGTGTACCATCAGACAGCACTCCGTGAGGAGGGTGTGTGTGTACATCAGACAGCACTCCGTGAGGAGGGTGTGAGTGTACCATCAGACAGCACTCCGTGAGGAGGGTGTGAGTGTACCATCAGACAGCACTCCGTGAGGAGGGTGTGAGTGTACCATCAGACAGCACTCCGTGAGGAGGGTGTGAGTGTACCATCAGACAGCACTCCGTGAGGAGGGTGTGAGTGTACCATCAGACAGCACTCCGTGAGGAGGGTGTGAGTGTACCATCAGACAGCACTCCGTGAGGAGGGTGTGAGTGTACCATCAGACAGCACTCCGTGAGGAGGGTGTGAGTGTACCATCAGACAGCACTCCGTGAGGAGGGTGTGAGTGTACCATCAGACAGCACTCCGTGAGGAGGGTGTGAGTGTACCATCAGACAGCACTCCGTGAGGAGGGTGTGAGTGTACCATCAGACAGCACTCCGTGAGGAGGGTGTGAGTGTACCATCAGACAGCACTCCGTGAGGAGGGTGTGAGTGTACCATCAGACAGCACTCCGTGAGGAGGGTGTGAGTGTACCATCAGACAGCACTCCGTGAGGAGGGTGTGAGTGTACCATCAGACAGCACTCCGTGAGGAGGGTGTGAGTGTACCATCAGACAGCACTCCGTGAGGAGGGTGTGAGTGTACCATCAGACAGCACTCCGTGAGGAGGGTGTGACCATCAGACATCACTCCGTGAGGAGGGTTTGAGTGTACCATCAGACAGCACTCCGTGAGGAGGGTGAGGAGGGTGAGTGTACCATCAGACAGAACTCCGTGAGGAGGGTGTGAGTGTACCATCAGACAGCACTCCGTGAGGAGGGTGTGAGTGTACCATCAGACAGCACTCCGTGAGGAGGGTGTGAGTGTACCATCAGACAGCACTCCGTGAGGAGGGTGTGAGTGTACCATCAGACAGCACTCCGTGAGGAGGGTGTGAGTGTACCATCAGACAGCACTCCGTGAGGAGGGTGTGAGTGTACCATCAGACAGCACTCCGTGAGGAGGGTGTGAGTGTACCATCAGACAGCACTCCGTGAGGAGGGTGTGAGTGTACCATCAGACAGCACTCCGTGAGGAGGGTGTGAGTGTACCATCAGACAGCACTCCGTGAGGAGGGTGTGAGTGTACCATCAGACAGCACTCCGTGAGGAGGGTGTGAGTGTACCATCAGACAGCACTCCGTGAGGAGGGTGTGAGTGTACCATCAGACAGCACTCCGTGAGGAGGGTGTGTGTGTGTAGTGTACCATCAGACCATCAGACAGCACTCCGTGAGGAGGGTGTGAGTGTACCATCAGACAGCACTCCGTGAGGAGGGTGTGAGTGTACCATCAGACAACACTCCGTGAGGAGGGTGTGAGTGTACCATCAGACAGCACTCCGTGAGGATGGTGTGAGTGTACCATCAGACAGCACTCCGTGAGGAGGGTATGAGTGTACCATCAGACAGCACTCCGTGACTAGGGTGTGAGTGTACCATCAGACAGCACTCCGTGAGGAGGGTGTGAGTGTACCATCAGACAGCACTGTACCATCAGACAGCACTCCGTGAGGAGGGTGTGAGTGTACCATCAGACAGCACTCCGTGAGGAGGGTGTGAGTGTACCATCAGACAGCTCTCCGTGAGGAGGGTGTGAGTGTACCATCAGACAGCACTCCGTGAGGAGGGTGTGAGTGTACCATCAGACAGCACTCCGTGAGGAGGGTGTGAGTGTACCATCAGACAGCACTCCGTGAGGAGGGTGTGAGTGTACCATCAGACAGCACTCCGTGAGGAGGGTGTGAGTGTACCATCAGACAGCACTCCGTGAGGAGGGTGTGAGTGTACCATCAGACAGCACTCCGTGAGGAGGGTGTGAGTGTACCATCAGACAGCACTCCGTGAGGAGGGTGTGAGTGTACCATCAGACAGCACTCCGTGAGGAGGGTGTGTGTGTACCATCAGACAGCACTCCGTGAGGAGGGTGTGAGTGTACCATCAGACAGCACTCCGTGAGGAGGGTGTGTGTGTACCATCAGACAGCACTCCGTGAGGAGGGTGTGAGTGTACCATCAGACAGCACTCCGTGAGGAGGGTGTGAGTGTACCATCAGACAGCACTCCGTACCCATCAGACAGCACTCCGTGAGGAGGGTGTGAGTGTACCATCAGACAGCACTCCGTGAGGAGGGTATGAGTGTACCATCAGACAGCACTCCGTGAGGAGGGTGTGACCATCAGTGTGTGAGTGTACCATCAGACCATCAGACAGCACTCCGTGAGGAGGGTGTGTGTGTACCATCAGACAGCACTCCGTGAGGAGGGTGTGAGTGTACCATCAGACAGCACTCCGTGAGGAGGGTGTGTGTGTACCATCAGACAGCACTCCGTGAGGAGGGTGTGAGTGTACCATCAGACAGCACTCCGTGAGGAGGGTGTGTGTGTACCATCAGACAGCACTCCGTGAGGAGGGTGTGAGTGTACCATCAGACAGCACTCCGTGAGGAGGGTGTGAGTGTACCATCAGACAGCACTCCGTGAGGAGGGTGTGAGTGTACCATCAGACAGCACTCCGTGAGGAGGGTGTGAGTGTACCATCAGACAGCACTCCGTGAGGAGGGTGTGTGTGTACCATCAGACAGCACTCCGTGAGGAGGGTGTGAGTGTACCATCAGACAGCACTCCGTGAGGAGGGTGTGTGTGTACCATCAGACAGCACTCCGTGAGGAGGGTGTGAGTGTACCATCAGACAGCACTCCGTGAGGAGGGTGTGTGTGTACCATCAGACAGCACTCCGTGAGGAGGGTGTGAGTGTACCATCAGACAGCACTCCGTGAGGAGGGTGTGAGTGTACCATCAGACAGCACTCCGTGAGGAGGGTGTGAGTGTACCATCAGACAACACTCCGTGAGGAGGGTGTGAGTGTACCATCAGACAACACTCCGTGAGGAGGGTGTGAGTGTACCATCAGACAACACTCCGTGAGGAGGGTGTGAGTGTGACAGCACTCCGTGAGGAGGGTGTGAGTGTACATCAGACAGCACCCCGTGAGGAGGGTGTGAGTGTACCATCAGACAGCACTCCGTGAGGAGGGTGTGAGTGTACCATCAGACAGCACTCCGTGAGGAGGGTGTGAGTGTACCATCAGACAGCACTCCGTGAGGAGGGTGTGAGTGTACCATCAGACAGCACTCCGTGAGGAGGGTGTGAGTGTACCATCAGACAGCACTCCGTGAGGAGGGTGTGAGTGTACCATCAGACAGCACTCCGTGAGGAGGGTGTGAGTGTACCATCAGACAGCACTCCGTGAGGAGGGTGTGAGTGTACCATCAGACAGCACTCCGTGAGGAGGGTGTGAGTGTACCATCAGACAGCACTCCGTGAGGAGGGTGTGAGTGTACCATCAGACAGCACTCCGTGAGGAGGGTGTGAGTGTACCATCAGACAGCACTCCGTGAGGAGGGTGTGAGTGTACCATCAGACAGCACTCCGTGAGGAGGGTGTGAGTGTACCATCAGACAGCACTCCGTGAGGAGGGTGTGAGTGTACCATCAGACAGCACTCCGTGAGGAGGGTGTGAGTGTACCATCAGACAGCACTCCGTGAGGAGGGTGTGAGTGTACCATCAGACAGCACTCCGTGAGGAGGGTGTGAGTGTACCATCAGACAGCACTCCGTGAGGAGGGTGTGAGTGTACCATCAGACAGCACTCCGTGAGGAGGGTGTGAGTGTACCATCAGACAGCACTCCGTGAGGAGGGTGTGAGTGTACCATCAGACAGCACTCCGTGAGGAGGGTGTGAGTGTACCATCAGACAGCACTCCGTGAGGAGGGTGTGAGTGTACCATCAGACAGCACTCCGTGAGGAGGGTGTGAGTGTACCATCAGACAGCACTCCGTGAGGAGGGTGTGAGTGTACCATCAGACAGCACTCCGTGAGGAGGGTGTGAGTGTACCATCAGACAGCACTCCGTGAGGAGGGTGTGAGTGTACCATCAGACAGCACTCCGTGAGGAGGGTGTGAGTGTACCATCAGACAGCACTCCGTGAGGAGGGTGTGAGTGTACCATCAGACAGCACTCCGTGAGGAGGGTGTGAGTGTACCATCAGACAGCACTCCGTGAGGAGGGTGTGAGTGTACCATCAGACAGCACTCCGTGAGGAGGGTGTGTGTGTACCATCAGACAGCACTCCGTGAGGAGGGTGTGAGTGTACCATCAGACAGCACTCCGTGAGGAGGGTGTGTGTGTACCATCAGACAGCACTCCGTGAGGAGGGTGTGAGTGTACCATCAGACAGCACTCCGTGAGGAGGGTGTGAGTGTACCATCAGACAGCACTCCGTGAGGAGGGTGTGAGTGTACCATCAGACAGCACTCCGTGAGGAGGGTGTGAGTGTACCATCAGACAGCACTCCGTGAGGAGGGTGTGAGTGTACCATCAGACAGCACTCCGTGAGGAGGGTGTGAGTGTACCATCAGACAGCACTCCGTGAGGAGGGTGTGAGTGTACCATCAGACAGCACTCCGTGAGGAGGGTGTGTGTGTACCATCAGACAGCACTCCGTGAGGAGGGTGTGAGTGTACCATCAGACAGCACTCCGTGAGGAGGGTGTGAGTGTACCATCAGACAGCACTCCGTGAGGAGGGTGTGAGTGTACCATCAGACAGCACTCCGTGAGGAGGGTGTGAGTGTACCATCAGACAGCACTCCGTGAGGAGGGTGTGAGTGTACCATCAGACAGCACTCCGTGAGGAGGGTGTGAGTGTACCATCAGACAGCACTCCGTGAGGAGGGTGTGAGTGTACCATCAGACAGCACTCCGTGAGGAGGGTGTGAGTGTACCATCAGACAGCACTCCGTGAGGAGGGTGTGAGTGTACCATCAGACAGCACTCCGTGAGGAGGGTGTGAGTGTACCATCAGACAGCACTCCGTGAGGAGGGTGTGAGTGTACCATCAGACAGCACTCCGTGAGGAGGGTGTGAGTGTACCATCAGACAGCACTCCGTGAGGAAGGTGTGAGTGTACCATCAGACAGCACTCCGTGAGGAGGGTGTGAGTGTACCATCAGACAGCACTCCGTGAGGAGGGTGTGAGTGTACCATCAGACAGCACTCCGTGAGGAGGGTGTGAGTGTACCATCAGACAGCACTCCGTGAGGAGGGTGTGAGTGTACCATCAGACAGCACTCCGTGAGGAGGGTGTGAGTGTACCATCAGACAGCACTCCGTGAGGAGGGTGTGAGTGTACCATCAGACAGCACTCCGTGAGGAGGGTGTGAGTGTACCATCAGACAGCACTCCGTGAGGAGGGTGTGAGTGTACCATCAGACAGCACTCCGTGAGGAGGGTGTGAGTGTACCATCGGACAGCACTCCGTGAGGAGGGTGTTTCCGTCCGATCAGACAGCACTCCGTGAGGAGGGTGTGAGTGTACCATCAGACAGCACTCCGTGAGGAGGGTGTGAGTGTACCATCAGACAGCACTCCGTGAGGAGGGTGTGAGTGTACCATCAGACAGCACTCCGTGAGGAGGGTGTGAGTGTACCATCAGACAGCACTCCGTGAGGAGGGTGTGTGTGTACCATCAGACAGCACTCCGTGAGGAGGGTGTGAGTGTACCATCAGACAGCACTCCGTGAGGAGGGTGTGAGTGTACCATCAGACAGCACTCCGTGAGGAGGGTGTGAGTGTACCATCAGACAGCACTCCGTGAGGAGGGTGTGAGTGTACCATCAGACAGCACTCCGTGAGGAGGGTGTGAGTGTACCATCAGACAGCACTCCGTGAGGAGGGTGTGAGTGTACCATCAGACAGCACTCCGTGAGGAGGGTGTGAGTGTACCATCAGACAGCACTCCGTGAGGAGGGTGTGAGTGTACCATCAGACAGCACTCCGTGAGGAGGGTGTGTGTGTACCATCAGACAGCACTCCGTGAGGAGGGTGTGAGTGTACCATCAGACAGCACTCCGTGAGGAGGGTGTGAGTGTACCATCAGACAGCACTCCGTGAGGAGGGTGTGAGTGTACCATCAGACAGCACTCCGTGAGGAGGGTGTGAGTGTACCATCAGACAGCACTCCTTGAGGAGGGTGTGAGTGTACCATCAGACAGCACTCCGTGAGGAGGGTGTGAGTGTACCATCAGACAACACTCCGTGAGGAGGGTGTGAGTGTACTAACTACTGAAAAAAAAACTCAAGATTAATTATTTAGAGAAGAGTGTCTCAGCTGTATAATTGTCTAGGGAAGCTACGTTATCACACATACTCAAGGGTGACAACAATAGCAGTAACAGTAGCGGTAATAATATTAACAGCAGCATTAACAGCAGCAACGGCAGTAGTAACAGCAGTATCCGCAATAATAATGGCAGAAAAGGGAGCATATTAGCAGCAACAGAAGCAGTAACGACAGCAGCAGTAACAGCGAGAATAATAGCAGAGAAAAACAGCATAATAGCATTAACAGCAGCAAGAGTAACGGAACTAATAACAACAGTAACAGTAATATCAGGAATAACTGCAGTAACATCAGCTGTAGTAATTGTATCAATAACAGCAGCAGCAATACCGGCAACAGCAAGAGTGAAAGCAGTAGCAATGTCAGTAACAGCAGCAGCAGGTGTGAGGATAACGAAGTGACGTCAGCTGAATATATAGGAACATAAGAATGGAGGAATGACTCACGAAATCGTAATGACACGATTGCAAACAAACCATACCACGGGCGGGGATAGAGTCCGCGGTCAAAGAGTCTCAAAACTCCAGACCGTCGCGTTAGCCACTGGACCAGCTAGCCACAATAAGATTCGTCCAACTAGGTATATTTCTACACCATAGGAAGGTTATCATAGGCACCAATGTGACCACAAATGCGACGGTCTGAAGTTTTGAGACTCTCTGATCGCGGGTTCTATCCCCGCCCGTGGTATGGTAAGAATGGAGGAACACTGCAGCACGCCTACTGGCCCATACGAGGCAAGTTCGTTCTTCTAAAAACAAACCATGTATAGATGTCGCATCTGTCCATGTATTCTCAATTGACCTTGAAGTGTTTGTGGTGCTGGACGTGCTATGATTTCATTCCTTAGTGCCATATATGTAAACGATAGTTGATCTATTGCATATTTCTCATTACTGATAAGTTTAGCGTCATTCAACATCGCCGTGAGGTCTGTATGTCTCTCTAGAAGGCTTTGCGTGCTTCATTTGTTACAAGATTTTTCAGTATTCATACTTTCGTTCAGTAATTCTTTTGTAACGTCTTTTGTCATTACGTGGCATTTATCACGCCCTGGAACTGTGTAGACTTCCAGCTGTGATATCAGTATGTCAGTATAGCTGAGATTGATGGGTTTAACAAGATCCTCGATGGTATTAAGACTTCAGGTTGGTGGTATTAAGACTTCAGGTTAGTGGTCTACTTTCCTGTGACTAAATATGTTAGCCTCAGGAAGCACAGCGTATGCAAGCTAACTTGTTGACATATCTCCCTCAACTCTAACAGTGAGGTGATCTTCAGGTTGAATCCTCTACTCTCAGCCTAAACGAAAAACACTTGTAAAGTTCCATGACGTAGATTGGGCAAGGATGGTTCCATGAGCACTCCAATGACACTACATGAGTCGCCCTCAGATGCATACTGAACTCTGTCAAACACTGTACAGGAAGAACGTAGCTGGTGTGAGTCAGTTGACAAAGCACAAGCATTCTTTGTAGAAGCTCTAACTCTTTACATTAGTCATAATATGATTTAGACAATCATCTCCCATCAGAGTTTTCCCTGCTATCAGAGACATAAACAGAACACAATCGTCAAGGTTTCTCTGAGTGTCTTCTGACTGTCTTTTCTTAAGAACGTTCCTCTCATCTTACTATTGTGCAAAGCTAAGCAAACTATTGCCCAACGTCTTGGAGATGCTGCTTCTGGACTTTTTTGTTTCGTAAGCCTCAAGATGTTTCACGTATTCAGTGACCAAGTGACAAATGGGTTATCAAAATCGCGCATCCCAGTACAGTATACTGAGATCATCGATCTGTTCATTCCAAATGGCAGAGTCGATGAGGATTTTTAGCTCTATCATGGTTCCGAAACCTACTAGGTCACCATGGAACTAGATATTGTTGACCACTAGGAAATAGGCCTACAGTTTCTTCCCATTCACTGAAAATTTTATGGTGATGTTTACCCACACCAGGACACATGTGCAGCATCTGGGTAGCTTTATTGTAGACGTTTCGCCATCCAGTGGCTTTATCAATACAAATTCCAGGACATAATGAAAAGAGAATAGAACTATATGCAAAAGATGAGGTAATCAGTCCCTCAGTCTTGGAGTTGGTGATGAGCACCGTGGTGCTCATGTGTCTAATTCATCACCATAGAAACAGGCAAGACTTACGTAAAACTCTTCCTAGGAATAGTTCTGCATGTTTCTCATACATTCTTCGCTTCTAACAATAAACGTGTCCATGGTTTGAAGACCACTTCCTCTTCCTCCTTTCGATCTGACAAGTAACCGAAGTCGTCAGATGAGGCACCTGAAAATCTACGTCCTGGTGAAGAAGGCTGTTTGAAACACCCCAGGACAACACACTCATGAGTGATAATACCCAGAAGTCTCATGGTACTCTCAGTAAGAATCAGAGAAGCACCGACTAGATTCATCAAGACGATAGTCTGGACTGGATCCATTGCTATCAGATTTGTATTATCTGGAGTAACATTCAAAATAAGTATCATCACAGTGTACTCTGGATTTATGTGATGTGTATAGTACCGTTTGGAGGCTTGGCAGGATGAATGTGATTTCCTGATTCTTTTTTAATTTTTTTTTTACACAGGGTTTGACAAGGTTAGTTTAAAGATTCCTAACTTTATTGACAAGCTAACAGCTGTTTCCTACATTTGCTCATTTAGAAAGCCTTTTATTGTTATGAGACATACAAGTCGGGAACAGGATGAAGCTGGAACCATATGTGGGCCAGTAGTTTCATTTGACGAACTGACTTTACTTCGTTCTTGTCATTATACTATACGAACATATTCCAGACTCTAATAAATGATCTCAGACGAAGTGATGTTCTTGAGAAGGGTACAGCCAGAGTGATGTTGCTGCAGTTTGGCTTGCACACAGTGTGTTAATTTGTTGATGTTGCAGTTGGTTGATGATCAATATGTACGGAAGCAGATGGTTGCAGGAGCGGGTACAGGTGTAGGCTTGCTTAAAATATCTCGAGTGTGAAGTCCTACTGATGATATCAATGGCAAGAAATTTGAACTCTTCAGATTACTAGTAGCTTTAAAGATTCATCTCAGTATCATCACACGAATGGATTGTTGCTGGTTCGTGCGGTGTAGCTTGCTGTATGGTATGTTCAGTAGAAGATGAAAGCTTCTCTTTTCAGCTTTCCCAAGATGGCTGACTAGCTGTGGTGGCCAATCTCTAAACCACTCGTTTTTGTAAAGGCTGAAATTGAGGCTGTTGGAGTGGCCTTTTATTGTATTTGGTAAATGTTTAACATGTGGTGGTGGTGCCAAGGACGAAGACTTCATGATCCAGGAGGAGAGCTGTAAGCCCAGCTGTTTATCTCCAGTATGGAGGGTGAATGACTGAGAGAGAGGGGAGGGGGGAGCGCAGGTTATGCTTCCCACAGCCGCCATCAGGTTGAAGCAGTGAAAGTGGCGTTGACCTAGATGTGTGCCTAAGGCAGAGAATTTGAAAGGGAAGACTTGGCGTTAATTTCACCCCATCCTTCGTGTACCTTTTCTCATATCCCTCTCTCACCCCTCTCTCACCCCTCTCTCGCCCCTCTCTCACCCCTCTCTCACCCCTCTCTCATCCCCATCTCACCACACTTAATCCTTCCCTCATCTTACCTCAGCCCCCACCCACCTTCCCTCACCCTTCCTTCACTTAACTACCTGCCTTCTTCACTCTACCTTACCTTAACTCATGCTCCTTCACCATAACTGTTAATGCATGTGTACATGACTGTACACGGCACAACCAGTGTGTGTACGTATCAAGTTCAGTGTAAGTGTTTTAGCCAGTTTGTGTACCTGTGGCTAGTGTGTGTACTTATATACATATCATGGCTAGTGTGTGTGTGTATGTTGTGGCCATTGTGTGCACGTGTCACAACCAATTTGTGTGTATGTTATGGTCAGAGTTCGTACATGTGGTCATTGTGTGTGTGTAAAATAAGATTTCGTTCTGATTTTTAATCCCGAAGGGTTAGCCACCCAGGATAACCCAAGAAAGTCAGTGCGTCATCGAGGGACTGTCTGTCTTATTTCCATTGTGGACCTCAATCTTGTTCCCCAGGATGCGATCCACACCATTCAACTAACACTCAGGTACCTATTTGCTGCTAGGTGAGCAGGACAACAGGTGTAAGGAAACACGTCGAAATGCTTCCACCCAGCCGGGAATCGAACCCGGGCCCTCCACGTGTGAAGCCCTGGCTTCAGTGTGTCAGCACTGTCCCTTTTCTGACATACTGAAATATACGACCATTAGAGAATAGAATAGAGAATAGAATATCATTTTCTTCCCTATGGTGAGTGGCATTACGGCATATACGCATTTGTGTTCTTTTTTCGTGGGAAAGCCCTTTTATCCCACCAGTGGAAGAGAGACATATGTCACAGACGAATTTTCTCAAATATTTAACAATTAAAAACAGTGGTATTATCAGGTGATATAAAGATTAACCATCTTAATTATCCACATTCTTAGTGTGCATCTATGGAAGGACTAGTGAATATATTAGGTAATGGTGTCATCAATCACATTAAGCTTCCTTGAAACCTGTCATCAATTTTAGTGTCCAGTAGTGATGATATTTCTTCCCATGTCATCGACTTTTATTGACTCATTATCCTTGATGCCTTGTTGAGGAAGACAGGAGAAATGTGTTATTCCCTTACTGTCTTCAAGAAGGTGCTGGACACACACCTAAAGTCAGTACTTGACCACCCGGGCTGTGGTTCGTACGTCGGTTTGCGTGAGGTCAGCAGTAACAACCTGGTTGATGAGGCCTGGTCACAGACCGGGCCGCGGGGGCGTTCACCTCCAAAACCCTCTCCAGGTATACTCCAGGTATACCTAAAGACTTGCTACAAGGGCTGTAGCCTATGCCTTTTCATGAGGACAACCAAGCGTTAACTGTGATCTTTATTCCTTCAGGACATTACCAATTTCTTTAAATGACTTTTGGACTCAGATTGAGCCTCATTACATTTTTGATACTTAAGATAAAAATCTTCAATAATTTCATAGGAAATATCCATATGGTGTACAAAGACGCAATTTGAGAGACTGAATTTAGTACTGGGAAAATTGGTTGATACTAACACTTTCACAGTTCTAATTGTTGATACTAATGCTAATTGTTGATACTAACACTTTCACAAATCTAATTGTTAAAGAGAACAAATTTCGTTAAGTGTATATGTGTTGGTTTTGTGGTCAGTGTACTTGTGTGTTATAGTCAGCGTACTTGCGTGTCATAGTCAGTGTACTTGTGCGTCATATTGTGTGCATATAAATGTCATGGCCAGTATGTGTACATGTGTGTCATTTCCAGTGCATGTACATGTGTACATGTCATGCCCAGTGTTAAGTGTTGTTTCCAGTATGTGTACATGTGTTTCCCATGAGTAAGTGTGGTAGGGAGATAGCACTAGTGACCACTTAATCAAACACCCCTCTCCCCTATCTCTCTCTCTCTCTCTCTCTCTCTCTCTCTCTCTTTCTCTCTCTCTCTTTGATAGATCCAATCCCCAAACTTCCGTCCAACAATTTTCACATGGAAGTGTGTGTATACGTGAGTTTGGATTTATCATCAGTATGGAGCGACTCTGAGTGAGAGTTCAATGTCCATGTGGAGGAATGTATGGAGTGAGGTGCGTAATGTTGAAGTTGAGGTGGGGAGAGATTTTAAGTTCTGTACACAAGTAGAGATCTAAATCAATCCACTTTGTGGCTAATTTTAGGCTGAAGAGTATTTTCTCGAGTATTTGTGTAGGTAACGTCCATCAAGGCCTCCTAGTTACCCATCCCTGTCTTTCAAACAATTCTGTCTGTCTCTGTCTCCCCTTTCTGTCTGTTTGTGTCTGCCCATTCTGTCTGTCTGTGTCTTAATTAGTTCATGGTAATAGTTATCGGCTTCAGTTATCTGAGTGTCTCCCTGCAGACCTGCCCCTCTGAGACCCGGTAAACTGCACAACTTTGGATACTTTACCTTTAGTCTGTATACTTGCCTGAGCAGCTGTGGTCTCCCTAGTGGTGCTGCATTATATATGAAAGGTCTCATATATGTGCTATATGGAGACCTGAAATTTATTAAAGTTTCTGAATGCTCTATATATGGCTTCTAGGTTTGCATGCATTTACAGTCGTCCCGTGACTTGCTATGAACAGTGATGGTTACAACCTCTGTGTTCCTGTGTAAACTCTTTTTTTTATCTTCTTTCTCCCTCTCTAATCATAACTTTCTTTTGTTTTAGCTTAATTATCAGTAATGATTTCCTTTGTCATGCAAGTGTTGTTTCAGAGTCGATTCTAAGTTATTTTTTACTGTCGTCTCTAGTTGTTACTCTCCTTATTAGTTTTACATCATCCAAGAACAAAAAAAAAAACACAGGGCATTGTCTCTTTTGACATGTTGTTTACATCTGCCAGGAATGGTATGGGTCTCAAAACTCATCCTTGTGGAACTCCATTCGTATCATTTCTCTCTTCGGATTCTTTCTTCTGAACAGCCACTCTGCCTCATGTCTTTTATGAATTCGTTATTTATTTTAAGGCTTCTGGTATCCTTGTGTGCTCCTCTTATTTAAAGAACAGACTTTTTTATGCAATATCAACACCTTTTTACAGTCCAGGAATATGCAGTTAGTCTCTAAATCCAAGCAGGAAATCAGTCCCTGGAAGCTTCGTTTTAGGTGTTGTTTTTCTGTTATCTAGTACACTGTGTTTCTGCTTCTCGACATGTTTTCCAGTCTCACAAGTTATCCTGTCGTGTTTCTTCCGATCGTTTCCTTCATCTCTGTTATTTCAGTGTCTTTACTTTCATTTTCCTTTCCACGTGTACATCATTCCAGCAGCATCTCATTCTTCTCTCCTATAATCTGATGTGTTCTTCGGCCCATTAACTATCCTGTCATTAGTTCCCAGTGGCCTCGGCCCATTAACTAAGCTCCCGATGACTGTGTTGTCATTAGCACCCACTGGCCTTTTCCAGTCCATTTCTATTATGTTAAATACGTTAAAGGAAAGAACCAAGTTCGCTTTCACAAGTTCGTCTTCTTCTCATGTTAAAAACGGTATAAAATAATAACAAGTTTACAAGTAAGACACATGTGCAACAGTTGGGTATCTATTGTTGAAACGTTTCGCCTACACAGTAGGCTTCTTCAGACAAATACAGAGGCAGTAAGTGTAATAGTGCCATCTTATCATATCTATTCCACCGAATGTTTATGAGGTTTTTCGCTCATTTTTTATGCTTAATATATTCCATGAGGAAGTGGAGAGGAATTCTTCCTCCGTGAGCCATGCGTGTCGTAAGAGGCGACTAAAATACCGGGAGCAAAGAGCTAGTAACCCCTTCTCTACCTGTATAAATTGTTAAATAGAAAATGAAAAAGCTTTAAGTTACTTCTTCGTCGGGACACTCTGCCTTGGTGGGAGACAACCCCTGTGCTAAAAAAAAATCCATGGTTAGTAGCTTTACATTGTTCCTGCGGACTCTGGTGCGTCTGTACAGTACTAACCATTTATCTGCTGCGTCTGTACAGTGCTGACCATTTATCTGCTGCGTCTGTACAGTGCTGACCATTTATCTGGTGCGTCTGTACAGTGCTGACCATTTATCTCGTGCGTCTGTACAGTGCTGACCATTTATCTGCTGCGTCTGTACAGTGCTGACCATTTATCTCGTGCGTCTGTACAGTGCTGACCATTTATCTCGTGCGTCTGTAAAGTGCTGACCATTTATCTGCTTCTCTCTTTCAGCTCTTGCTTCAGGCTTTTATTTCTGGTAAAAGGCCACAAATGCAACTAACGAGACATTTATATTGTGGTCAGGATTCGATTTGTCAAGCCGAAGTTCTGCTACAGCAAAAATGTCATGTTAAGTGCAATTGTGTTCTGTTTACCTAACACACGGTAATACTACCTCAGTTTTGTAGGTTTTGGTGGTGGAATACGGAATACTGTGGTAAATGTTTCGCCACACAGTGGCGTTATCAGTCCAATACCGGGAAGAACTGTTAAATACAAAAAAGGAATTTGAGGTGATCAGTCCCTTAGCCTGGGAACAATGCGTTCAGCCCATCAGTCTTGGTCAACTGAACATCACCTCTAGGCTGAGGGACTGATTACCTCCAACTCCTCCTCTTTTTCTACGTTCTTCTTGGTATTGGACAGATGAAACCACTGTGAGGGGGAACTATTCCTCAGTTAAGATTCTCAAATATTACGCAGTTGTCTCATTCTTCAACTTGTCGGGTTTCAGAACCATTTATCAAATAGACTACTGTACTACTACTGCTACTACTACTACTACTAGTACTGCGAGCCTCGTAGTCGTAGTAATTTGTATCCTAGTGATTGAGTTCCCCTCTGTTTATTACCCTAAACACCTTCAAACTCCATTAATTTCATTGACACTCTCCACTAGTATTGTTTCTTCCATAGTATTTCATGTCCCTCTCTTGTGATCGGCTCTATCGTGTCTCTCTTTTTCTAAGTTTGTGATTTTTTTAGTACCCTGGCCTCCAGTTTGCTCTTCCTGACTGTTCGGGGGAGCCCACCAATATGTTCTTCTTGTCTAGTCAGAGGCCCACCAATATGTTCTTCTTGTCTAGTCAGAGGCCCACCAATATGCTCTTCCTGTCTAGTCAGAGGCCCACCAATATGTTCTTCTTGTCTAGTCAGAGGCCCACCAATATGCTCTTCCTGTCTAGTCAGAGGCCCACCAATATGCTCTTCCTGTCTGGTCAGAGGCCCACCAATATGCTCTTCCTGTCTGGTCAGAGGCCCACCAATATGCTCTTCCTGTCTAGTCAAGGGTCCACCAATTTGCTCTTCCTGTCTGGGTTTATGGATGGTTTTCATATTTAATTCCAACAGCGATGGAAGACGTAGTCTGGGTCTCAGTGGTCGTGCACTGGGTTGGGTAATATTTTGTTTTACGAGGTCGTAGAGCCAGAGTGATTGTATATGGCATTGCCATGGGTTGAGGTATTTTTATGGGGGTGAGAAAGGAAGTGGACATACTGGTATATTTGCCGGCAAGTGCTGTATTGATAATTAAAGGAAAAACTGTCACAGGTGGAGAACAGAAGGGTGTAGTTGTACCTCTGCTATCATGTTCATGTTGGAAAGGATGGTATGACCCTCCAGCTGTTGTTTATCTTGCTAGTTATTGTGTTTTTTAAGTATGATATATTCCCTAAATTGTGCCCTTTGTGTTTCCATTGGTATTCGTCTAAAGTTTTCTTTACCACCTTAGGTCTAAGATATTGATTCTTTTATCCCTTAGGTATAAGATATTGATTCCTTTATCCCTTAGGCCTAAGATATTGATTCCTTTATCCCCTTAACCCTAATACATTGTTTTATTTATCCCTTTAGGCCTAAGATATGTTTCTCTTATTCCTTTAGGCCTAATATAGTTTCCTTTATCCTCTTAGGCCTAAAATACTTTCCTTTATTCCGCTAAGCATAACTTACTGTTGCATAATAACTAGGATGCAATTTGCACTGTAAATGGGAGTCATTTGTCCATAGAGTCAGCAACGAACCTTGGAAAATTTGATCACCTTTCTTTCTTTCTTTCTTTCTTTCTTCCTTTTCTTTCTTGTTATCTACTTCTCCTCTAATTTATGTGTACATCCATCATCTCTGTTTCCCGTCTTGAGTCCTCGTCCGTCTCTGTCAGGCCACAGATCATCAGTTATTGTCTTCTTTCTTTCTCCTTCCATTGTCTGTGTTGTTTATATTGTCATGTGTATTGTTACCAGTTCCTGTGTGTGTGTGTGTGTGTGTGTGTGTGTGTGTGTGTGTGTGTGTGTGTGTGTGTGTGTGTGTGTGTGTGTGTGTGTGTGTGTGTGTGTGTGTGTGTGTGTGTGTGTGTGTGTGTCATATAAACAGTCTGTGCCACTCTCTAAGCTTCAGCTTTCACACCAGTTGCTTCCTTGCATGTTAAAATATATTTAATTACCTTATGCTAACACTCTGCTATCCTATTACCATCTAACTGTGCAAATATAATATACGTATTAGTCTCTGCTTGCGCTAATAACCCGCACTACTTTCAATACCAACATTACCTCTTCCACTAGATTTCTACTCTTCTTCTTCCTCTCATGGTCCCTTCCCTGTCCCCCTCTACTATATATATATACTGGGTCCCTCACCTTCGTGTGTTAGTGTGACTTGTTTATGGTCCAAGACCGACACTTCATCATAAATTCATCTGTGTGCGGGTTATTTGTGTATTTATCTTTGCTTTCACTTCTGTTACTGTAATATACGTAATAATCGCTGCTTCTACTTGCGTAATATTGATGATTAATTCACACGTGGAACAGTTGGGTATCATTATTGTTGAAACGTTTCGCCTACACAGTAGACTTCTTCAGTCGAATACAGAGGTAACAGGTGTGGTAGTGAAATGATGGTGATGTAATCAGTCCATCAACCTTGGAGGTATGAGGTGGTCAGTCCCTCAGCCTGGAGAAGTGTTCAGCTCCATGTACCTCAACTCTTCTCCAGGCTGAGGGACTGATCCCCTCATATCTCCAAGGTTTCACTACTATACCTGCTGCCTCTGTATTTGACTGAAGAAACTACTGTGTAAACGAAACGTTTCAGCAATAAAGATGCCCAATTGTTTCACATGTGAATTAATTTCCAACATGTGCATAGTTTTATTGTCAATTCCATATATTTCATGTGTTTAGAAATAACTGCATTGTGTTGGGTATATATTATTTACATCTTATTTCGTGCTAATGAATTTCCACTAAGCTTTGGTCTAATATATGAAGCTGATTGATCTTTAAGCTTTTGTGTCCGTGTCAGACTTTATCTTTTAAGCTGTAATGTTTGTGGAATTTTGGGGAATTTGTTATAGCAACAGGTGTTTGTCATGTGTTGTAACAGCAGGTGTTTGTCACGCGTCATAACAACAGCTGCTTGTCACACGTCGCAACAACAGCTGTTTGTCACGTGTTATAACAGCAGGTGTTTGTCACGTGTCATAACAACAGCTGTTTGTTATAGATCGCAACAACAGTTGTTTGTCACATGTCACAACAACAGTTGTTCGTCACGTGTTATAACAGCAGGTGTTTATCACGTGTTATAACAGCAGGTGTTTGTCACATGTCACAACAACAGCAGGTGTTTGTCACATGTCACAACAACAGTTGTTCGTCACGTGTTATAACAACAGGTGTTTATCACGTGTTATAACAGCAGGTGTTTGTCACATGTCACAACAACAGCATTACTATTCTGTCTACCATTATGGTAGTGATTTTTACCATACTTTTGTCTTACTTTATATTAAGATTACAATCCATGACACAGGCGGGGACTGAACTCGCGGCGGGTGAGTCGTAAAACTCCAGGCGAGTGCGTAAACCACTGGACCAGCTGGCTACAGTAAATTCGATTTCATGAGTCATGATGACGGCTTTGAGGGGACTAGAGCTAGAGTTCACCACGGCCACGCTGGCGGGAGATTCATCCGCAAAAACTTGCATTTGTGGTCACAGTGGTGGCCTATGCTAACCTTCCAATGGTGTACAAATATACCTAGTTTGATGAATCTTATTGTAGCCATCTGGCCCAGTGGCTTACGCACTGGTCTGGGATTTTACGACTCACTTGCCGCGAGTTCAATCCCCACCCGTGTTATGATATGTTTGCAATCGTGTCATTACGATGTCATGAGTCGTTAGGGTAACAATATTCTGTCTAACATTGGAGCAGTGACTCTAATGTTAAATTTCTAACATTCTGTCTAGCTTTAATAGTTTCTTTCCAATATTCCGTCTAACTTTGAGATAGAGATTCTAATACACTTTCTAACACTTTAACTAGTTATTGGGCCTTTGTTTTTGTTTTTTGATTGTTTGTTTGTTTTTTGTTTGTTGTTGTTGTTTGTTTCTTGCTTTCTAACTTTCAAGCAAATATTTGGTTTGGAAATAGAGATAGAGTGAAAGGGTTAAGAGAGAGACAGAGTGATGATAGTATATGGGGTGACGGGTGACAGAGAGTCAAGAGAGAGGAGGTAGACAGGTTGAAGAGAGGATGGAGAGAGAGAGAGAGAGAGGGGAAGGAGAGACAGGATAGAGAGACGCGTAGCAATACAGTCAATAGCTGTCGTAATTAGTGACTCTGCACCAGATGATCCCGGACCTTTCAAAAACACCTGTCTGTGCACCACCCCATCACCTGTCTGTGCACCACCCCATCACCTGTCTGTGCACCACCCCATCACCTGTCTGTGCACCACCCCATCACCTGTCTGTGCACCACCCCATCACCTGTCTGTGCACCACCTTATCACCTGTCTGTGCATCACCCCATCACCTGTCTGTGCACCACCTTATCACCTGTCTGTGCACCACCCCATCACCTGTTTGTGCACCACCCCATCACCTGTCTGTGCACCACCTTATCACCTGTCTGTGCACCACCTTATCACCTGTCTGTGCACCACCTTATCACCTGTCTGTGCACCACCTTATCACCTGTCTGTGCACCACCTTATCACCTGTCTGTCCACCACCCCATCACCTGTCTGTGCACCACCTTATCACCTGTCTGTGCACCACCTTATCACCTGTCTGTGCATCACCCCATCACCTGTCTGTGCACCACGTTATCACCTGTCTGTGCACCACCCCATCACCTGTCTGTCCACCACCCCATCACCTGTCTGTGCACCACCCCATCACCTGTCTGTCCACCACCCCATCACCTGTCTGTCCACCACCCCATCACCTGTCTGTCCACCACCCCATCACCTGTCTGTCCACCACCCCATCACTTGTCTGTGCATCACCCCATCACCTGTCTGTGCACCACCTTATCACCTGTCTGTGCACCACCCCATCACCTGTCTGTCCACCACCCCATCACCTGTCTGTCCACCACCCCATCACCTGTCTGTCCACCACCCCATCACCTGTCTGTCCACCACCCCATCACCTGTCTGTCCACCACCCCATCACCTGTCTGTCCACCACCCCATCACCTGTCTGTCCACCCTAACACCTGCGTCACTCAGACTTTATTTACATATTCATTACGCACGTTTATTACCTTCATTCTACGAATGTCTTGTGTTTACAACTGGACTAAGTAATAATTGTGTATATTATAAACAGGCATTGTTATGACGTCTCATGAACGTAAATTATTATGAAAAATAATAATCAGAATAATATTATTAGGTCGCTGCTTAGCTAACAGTGAACTGGCTTTACCAACATATCAGCCCAGAGGTCAGAAAAGTTGTGGGTAACTGAGTACAGTTGCACTCTTAGACCTTTCTTAGCCTCCATCCTTTGGAGATTGTCTAGAAAGACACGTGAGCAAACATTAGAATAGCTGTCCTGATTAGTGATGCTGCACCAGATGATCCCAGACCTTTCAAAAACAACTGGCTGTGCACCACCCCATCACCTGTCTGTGCACCACCCCACTCACCTGTCTGTGCAAGACCTTCTTCACGGCTACTACAACTAACCCATCCCTTTGTGTAGGACCTATTTTCAGTGGGGAATCCCGCCTACCAGTGACTATGCCCTCGTCTGCTACACGTCCCTATCCACTGACGACTATATAACCGCCAGTCTCCTTGCCTTTGCTCCAGATTCTCTACCACCACGGTGCTCTCAACACCAACTCCAAGGCTGAGGGACTAATTACCTCATCTTTTGTATATAATTCTACTGTCTTCTAATTATGTCCTAGAATCTGTATTGATAAAGCCACTGGATGGCGAAACGTCTACAATAAAGATACCCAGATGTTGCACATATGTCTTAACTGGAATATTAGAAAACGTTACGGCCATGGAACATCGTTTACTCTGTCTTCACTGTTGTGAGGAGCACAAAATGGCCTAACCAAGGTAAGTTGTGGCGAAGAATCCTAGAGGCTTGCTGGATAGGTCACAATACGTCTGCTCAGGAATCAAAAAGGTGTAGGTAGGAAGCTCTCTCCTGCTATTTTCCGGCACCACAGTACTGGCCAGAGGCGCAGTACTGCAGCAGCTCCGAGGTAGTCGTAGCAGCAGCCTGAATGGCTGGAGTGGTTTCCATATGAATTATATTTGTTGTCCTCCATCTGACGATGCCTCTGTTAGTTGTTCCTGTTCGTGAGTAACAGGAACAACAGGTAAAATTTTACATTGACTGCGAATTCGGGTTTGTGATGGGACGCTAGGGAAAAGTATCACAATATTTGATCTCTCCGCTGCTTTGGATGTTCAGTTAAGGAGCCTTTTACGCGTTCACCAAAGGCCATTTAATTTTCTATGAATTCTTATAATGCTGGGAAACACTAAGAGAAATTTGCATTTACTAATTTTGGTCTAAATGTCTTTTTTTTTAACATATTTTGACCTCGAGAATATATTGACAGATACATTGAAACTTAACACCCTTGTTAATGACATGTCTCACCACAAAAAGTGCCCAATGGATCAGATCATTTAAAATATTAGTAATTTTGTGCGCCAGACAACAAGATTTTGGACTAAACTACCCATTATATACAGTACCCCAAAAATGGTTCTGATGTACACCCGCCCTGGATAAAACTCAAAAAAAACGTCAGCCATAATATACTTTATGACTGGGAAACTCGCATGCATGCTACAATAAAACTACAATTAGAAAAACTCTGATCTCCAAGAGTATGAGACAGACATGACATTAGTTCTGTTGTCCTTTTGAAGGAACGAGAGAATTTACTCCCCACTATGTGGGCACCAAAGGATAAATAAAAATCGTGTACACAGGCAAAATGTCCAGATGTTGTGTTACAGTCATCAACAGTCTTGATGCTCACATCTTCACTATGTGGTCGTGAAGACACAATGTTTAGCAACATCTCTCACAATATTTAGCAGCATCTCTCCCAATGTTTAGCAGCATCTCTCCCAATATTTAGCAGCATCTCTCCCAATATTTAGCAGCATCTCTCCCAATATTTAGCAGCATCTCTCACAATGTTTAGCAGCATCTCTCCCAATATTTAGCAGCATCTCTCCCAATATTTAGCAGCATCTCTCACAATGTTTAGCAGCATCTCTCCCAATGTTTAGCAGCATCTCTCCCAATATTTAGCAGCATCTCTCACAATATTTAGCAGCATCTCTCACAATATTTAGCAACATCTCTCACAATATTTAGCAGCATCTCTCACAATATTTAGTAACATCTCTCACAATATTTAGCAGCATCTCTCACAATATTTAGCAACATCTCTCACAATATTTAGCAGCATCTCTCACAATATTTAGTAACATCTCTCACAATATTTAGCAACATCTCTCCCAATATTTAGCAGCATCTCTCACAATATTTAGTAACACCTCTATCTATCCAGTAAATCTGGAAGATGTATAATAATAACAGAAATTGAAATTCTCTTGTAAATACAAACATGGCCACAAACCCAGACCACGTCTTGAAATGTACGTAAACCAAGACTGGGGAAACATGCCTAAAGACCTGAGTTATCAGACTAGTATTAGCCTTGTAGCATCATCACTCAATCTGCAAAACAATCTGGTGTTACCATTTGTCTATGTCTAAATGACTAATTTTAATATGGCTACGCAGATACAAGTCATGTATTAATTAACAGTTATGTACGTCATGTGCATGATTGGTTGAGAGAAACGTTTCCTTAACATAGATAATCATGTGTTATATATGTGTCTGGCTTATCATCTGTCTCTGATGGTGACAGGATAAGCTGGGGGAGGACTAGTTCCTCTCACTGGTCATTAAGCTTTACCCTTCAGCTTACTGAACAGCTGTAGGATCCACTTTTGGACGTGCCTACAGGTAGGGGAGCACATTCATCCCTGCTACAGCCTGGACGTTTTCATGTAGAGTTGCTACAGTGAGTTTAGTGTATAATTTTGTTTGTGCTTATGGGGCCGTCTGTAGGATGGTTACAATGGACATCTCGTGTGTAAAGTGATCGTTCTTTCTCTTGCATCTTTTCCTTCCAGGATTTAATTGATGGTTTAATTGGTGGTTTAAGAAATGCATTTAATTCCCTTTAAAGGTTTATTTTGTTTCATATTCACACGTGGTGAGTCACTTTCAGAGTCAGTGACTTACAGCATCTAAGAAGAAAGTGTTTGAAATACTTTCCTGGTGAAAGTGACTGAAACACTTTCCTGAACGAAAGTGTCTGAAATACTTTCCTGAACGAAAGTGTCTGAAACACTTTCCTGAACGAAAGTGTTTGAAAAATTTTCCTGAACGAAAGTGACCGAAACACTTTCCTGAACGAAAGTGACTGAAACACTTTCTTGAACGAAAGTGGCTGAAATACTTTCCTGAACGAAAGTGTCTGAAATACTTTCCTGAACGAAAGTGGCTGAAACACTTTCCTGAACGAAAGTGGCTGAAACACTTTCCTGAACGAAAGTGTCTGAAACACTTTCCTGAACGAAAGTGACTGAAACACTTTCCTGAACGAAAGTGACTGAAACACTTTCCTGAACGAAAGTGGCTGAAACACTTTCCTGAACGAAAGTGTCTGAAACACTTTCCTGAACGAAAGTGTCTGAAACACTTTCCTGAACGAAAGTGTTTGAAACACTTTCCTGAACGAAAGTGACCGAAACACTTTCCTGAACGAAAGTGACTGAAACACTTTCCTGAACGAAAGTGTCTGAAACACTTTCCTGAACGAAAGTGGCTGAAACACTTTCCTGAACGAAAGTGTCTGAAACAGTTTCCTGAACGAAAGTATCTGAAACACTTTCCTGAACGAAAGTGACTGAAACACTTTCCTGAACGAAAGTGACTGAAACGCTTTCCTGAACGAAAGTGTCTGAAACACTTTCCTGAACTAAAGTGTCTGAAACACTTTCCTGAACGAAAGTGTCTGAAACACTTTCCTGAACGAAAGTGTCTGAAACACTTTCCTGAACAAAAGTGTCTGAAACACTTTCCTGAACGAAAGTGTCTGAAACACTTTCCTGAACTAAAGTGTCTGAAACACTTTCCTGAACGAAAGTGTCTGAAACACTTTCCTGAACTAAAGTGTCTGAAACACTTTCCTGAACGAAAGTGTCTGAAACACTTTCCTGAACTAAAGTGTCTGAAACACTTTCCTGAACGAAAGTGTCTGAAACACTTTCCTGAACGAAAGTGTCTGAAACACTTTCCTGAACGAAAGTGTCTGAAACACTTTCCTG
>NC_091294.1:74655787-74665787 GCF_038502225.1 Cherax quadricarinatus | reverse complement strand
ACATATACTTTGTCACACACCCCACATGGCATGCGCCCATACTAGCGTCATTCTTGGGTTTTTACACTAGGTTTCTAATATTAGTTGAGGAGCTGGTGGATATTTTAGCAAGATTTCTGTCAAGCATTTTAGAAACGTTAGTTGGAACGTCGTTGACCAGTGAAACGACGTAACTTGGAGGCTTTCCTTCAACTTGACTGGTGTTAGTATTGTTGAGGACGCTTGTTGCACGCTTCCTGTAGTCACGTATGAAGTGTAGGGGAAGTGTAGTAAACTGAAAGAATGTGTAATGTATGTGCATTCTTCCACGAGGAACTTCCCACATACGAGTAAGTGCTTAGCAATTCTCAAACAGGCAAAATTATTTACAAACATTATGTCTACATCTACAACGAGACTCGAACCTGCAAACTCTGTATCAGGGTATGCAGTACTTTACCACGAAGCCAGACCCTGGTCTGGCTTCGTGGTAAAGTACTGCATACCCTGATACAGAGTTTGCAGGTTCGAGTCTTGCTGTGGACGTAGAGATAATGTTTGTTCATATACGAGTAAGTGTGTGGGACTACCCAGGTGTTAGTGGACAATGCTATCCATATGTGTTAGTGAACAGCGCAATCCATATATGTGTTAATGTACAATACTACACACGTGTAAGTATACAGAGCTAACCATGTAAGTGTACAGTGCTACTCACATAAGTGTAAGTGCACACACAGTGCTACCCATGTAAGTGTAAATACACTCAGAGCAACAGCTAAAGAACACTGGATTTCATATCAAATGTTTCAGTGTGTCAAGTACGATGCCAACGTTTAAGGTTACAGACCATGACCTCAGTTAAGAATGAATCAAGCCTGTACAAACCTTGGCTAGTATTATGTAAGGAAAAGTTATCTTGTTTATATAGTCGCCGACTCTTAAGATATTTCTGTCCACTACTGACGAATTAGGGACTACAATGTGGGCATCTGACCATCTTGATACATTATTACATATTCTTGTGGGATTAAATATGGTGTTTGATTCTTGCACTGTTCGGATCGAGTACTTGTGTTGTGTTAACCTGGATTCTTCCCAATGTAAAACAAACTAGGCACTTGTGTTCCACTCCGACTGAGTTTGCAAGTGAGTTCCTGCATACAGAATGTTCTTAACTGTCCCTGAATTCTTGAAGACTACATGTATGTTAAATATTTTAAGAGAATTATACTGAGTCCCTAAATTCTCGTTATTTGGGAGCACCAGCAATTTTTTTTCCATGGATAGGGTTAATTAAGGCTCAGTCTTAAGCTGGGTCTTTAACGCTGCTGTCAAGGATTTTCCACAAAATTTTTGAAGCGTCAGTCTCGTTGCAATATCTATACAATTTTTTCGCAATTTCCTCATCTAAATACTGCGGACTGCAAGTCCATAAAGCTCTCAGAAATACTGAGAGAAATACTCTCATTTTTAATTTCATTTCATGACTAATAATTGTAGACGAATGGATGGATGAGCACACAATCCAGACATCCAGGAGCGATTTCTTTCTCAACTGTGAATTGAATGTGACCAAGGTCGCTGTGTCTCAGTAGGAAAGTATTTAAATCCTGGGTTGATGACCACGAACAAAGGAGATGCATCCAAGAATATAAACTATTTGGCAGAATATTTTCCAACAATCTTGTCTCAAAACAGTTCCATATATATATAAGCTGCTAAACACGCTAGGACAATGAATTACGTATCCCCATGCGATGTTTTTAGGCATAGTACTTTCCATTCTGTTCTGGAGGGTGTTTGGGGGGTCAGCGCCCCCGCAATGAGTTAGAGCCTGATGACCTAGGCTGCTACCGTTGGTCGCACGCAAACTAATGCATAAACCACAGCCTGGATGGTCATGTACTGACTTTAAGTGTCTGTCCAACGCCACCTTAAAGACAGCCAGGGGTCTATTGGCAATCCCCCTAATGTATGCTGGGAGGCATACATTAGTCAGATACTATGACTCGAGTGAACAACGCAGTGACGTCAAAGATTAAGAAAGTGAAGTCAATCGGCTTTTACAAATTATGAAGTTTCTCTACAAGATTTACAATGAATTATTTTCTAGAGGAGCATCCGGAATGTTGCTCACCATTAGGGTTTAGCTCTTTGACCAGCCATTAAAGAAGATTCTATACAGCAGATCTGACAGAACTAGTATGATGTCACACTGGAAACCCTTGTTTATGGGACTCACCCAGGAGCTATGAATCGACCCCTGCAACCACAATTAGGTGAGTACACACACACACACACACACACACACACACACACACACAGGTGAGTACAAACACACACACAGCTTTAAGAAGAGGTCAATAAAAACCTTGGAGCAGGAAAAGAGTAGACCTAGTAACGACCAGAGAAGAGGTGAGGCCAGGAGCTGTGACTCAACCCCTGAAACCACAAATTGGTGAGTACAAGACTGGTTCCTATTGCACGGTACATGTTAGGTCTAGCGGCGGTCTCAAGACTGACGCCCTCTGGCAGACCACAAGGGCCGGTCTTGGGACACCCAGTGTTCCAGAAATCTTGGATTACATCCGTCATGTGGGCATTTCTCACAGAAATCTTTGACTTCATGGAACGTCTTCTGAAAATCTTGGTATGTTAAATCTAGCCACCCTGTCTATTAATTACAGAAATGTTAAAATATGTTAAAACATATATGTAATCTGCAAACATTCAGAAAGGGGATTTTTTTTTCCGTTTTATGAATAAATTAAAACTAGTTGTGGAGGCAGGGGCTGGGGAGGCAGGGGTATGGGAGGCAGGGGCTGAGGGCTGGGAAGGAAGGGGCTGGGGATGCTAGTGGGGGGGGACTGAAATTACGCAGCCCCACGGAAAGGAAATGACCTCCTTTGATGTGCTGTTAAGGATGCCAGGCACCGTGCCACAGCCTGGAGCGGGAGGGGAGAGGGAGGGAGGGGAGTAGCGAAGGGGGGTAAACAAGGGAAAAGAAAGGAATATAAAATTAAGAGGGTAGCCCAGATGTAAACAACAGTGAGGGAGAGCCAATTAAATATCAGGAAAGTGGAGGCAATGAGAGAAAGAGAGAGAGAGATAGAGAGAGAGAGAGAGAGAGAGAAACAGAGAGATTGAGAGGGGTGGAGTAACCGCATATATTAGAACAATACACAAATAACTTGCACATAGGAGAGAGGAGCTTACGACGACGTTTCGGACCGACTTGGACCATTTACAAAGTCTGTAAATTGTCCAAGTCGGACCGAAACGTCGTCGTAAGCTTTTCTGTCTTGCATGCGCGGGTTGTTTGTGTGCACGGTAAAGCATGATGGCGACGTGCTCACCTCCACGTAACTACCAGTGTCGATCATTGGGACCCGCACCTCTTGATCATCGTCGAACTGACTTCACTGCTCACTTGGCTCTCGTTATACCTTCTCTTAACCATCATCAGTAGGGAACTGAACTTCAGAACCTCTTTATTCAAGTCATTCCAGTTCCCTACTTAAGACCGAAGGAATAGTCTTACAATGGTCCCTGTACCTCGTCTGTGTTATCTTCCTTCTGTTCCCCCTTGTTCTTTGTTACTGGAATTTATTCAGTCTATCGTTATCCTTCCTAATGTAAGAAATATCGCTTCGTGTGGAATACTGGGATCGATCTGGGGACCTGAAAGACACGAGAATGTCACCAGACTGATCAGGTCACCTTGAAGATGACTAAGATACAGGGGCAATATTTAGGAATCTTTATATCCGACAAGTTTAGCTTGCACAGTAAGCTTATTCAATCGATTACAGTGGCCCCTAAAACCGGAGACAACAGAAGCACTGGAGAGGACAAGACGTGATGTGTCCATCAGTCTTGAAGAAATATTTCATATCACTTCATCTCTTCCTCTCCATAACTATTGATATTTTCTTTTATTAGTCACCTCTGTATCAGTCTGAAGAAGGCTACTGTGTAGGCGAAACGTTTGCGATATAAAGATACCATGCTGTTACACATGTGTCTTAATCATTTTCATAAAAATACTGAATACCTCTATTACAAAGTCACTCGCTACACAGAATTTTCCGAATTTGGGCTTGTTATTGTTCACAGCAGTGTCAAGGCCTCGCTTGTTGCTCGTATCACATTTTAAAGTGAATTCGACACCTCACGGGCGTCGTGGATGAGTTATGGATCATACGTCCATCGCTCCTGTCCAGGAAATGAAGACTACAGTTTTCTGGCTCGCTAAATTTGCAGACTCATTGACCTAGTAAGTACGACAGCGGTCTCACGGCAGGTTTTCACATGGTTTCAAATACTCTTTACACAGCTGTTTAATTACACTATATATATATATATATATATATATATATATATATATATATATATATATATATATATATATATATATATATATATATATATATATATATATATATACACTTAAAGAGGATTAAGCCAAACAGGATGACTTGGAAGGTCTATAAATCTGTAGTGGAGGGAAGGCGGGGTAGGGGTCGGCCTAGGAACGGATGGAGGGAGGGGGTAAAGGAGGTTTTTGTATGTGAGGGGCTTAGACATCCAACAGAAGTGAGTGAGCGTGTTAAACAAGAGTGCTGTTGGAGTGCAAGTTAACATTTATGAAGGGATTCAGAGAAACCGGTTAGTCGGACTTGAGTCCTGGAGGTGGGAAGTACAGTAACTGCATTCTGGAGGAGGGGTGAAAATATTGTGGTTCGGAGGCTTCTCAAGTGTAGTATCGGAGCCCCTCTGGTAAGACAGTGATGGAGCGAGTGATGATAAAAGTGGTTCTTCTTTTTTCTGGTTAACCTGCCTCGGTGGGAGACCGTCGTGTGTTAAAATAAATACAAACACCTAGAATTATTTTTCTTTGTTGTGGTCAAGTAGCGGTTTGGGAAGCGAAGTGTAACAGAGTCATGTAATGGTAATGGTTATGGTGGTGTCTGAATAGTCGTACAGATAAATGTGGTGGCAGTTAAGGGAGCAGTAATAATAGAGGTGAATGTGGTGGTGGTGGTATTGGTGTTAATGGTGGTGTTTGAGGTGGTGGTGACATGGGAGGAGGTAGCGGTGTTGGTGATGGCATTCGTGTTGATGATTTTGATGGTGTTGGTGGTGGTGGTGGTGGTGGTGGTGGTGGTGGTGGTGGTGGTGGTGGTGGTGGTTTAGCATATATTGGGAATCACATCTTGCCGCAGATCGCACACAGCATGCAGACAGCCACAGCTTCCTGGTATCACACTGCTTGCCAGACACCACACACGAATGGCTTGGTGAACCTACAGCTTGCTGGAGCCAACAGACTGCTGGATTCTCTAGAATGCTGAAGAAACTAGAGCTTGCTGAAAAAAATGTAACTGGTTAGAACCCACAGCTCTCTGAGGGGCCCAGAAAGGTCGAAGCTCTCTTAGAGGGACTTAAAGCTTAATCTCTACCTTTCAGAACGACCTCCACCGTGCTATGCAGCGCTCACAGTCTGCCCTCAGCCAGCAGCTTATGATCCTCTCAGCCACCTTCATGTGTCTTGTATTTACCAGGTGAGTCCCTTGTATTCACTAGGTGAGTCACTTATATTCACCAGGTGAGTACCTTATATTCACCAGGTGAGTCCCTTAAATTCACTAGGTGACTCCCTTATATTCACCAAGTAAGTCCCTTATATTCACCAGGTGAGTCGCTTGTATTTCCAAGGCGAATGAGTCCCTTGTATTCACCAGGTGAGTCCACATGATATCCCTTGAGATCACATGAGTTATTATGAGGTCACATATGTTCACATGACATAACACAATGCAGTACGAGAACACTTGGGGCCATGCAAGATTAAATATACCATCATGGGACCATGCAAGATAAAACATAGCATTATGGGACCACGTGAGACCAAGACTACACAAGACCACACCAACCCACACAAGACCACACCAGACCATACAAGACCACACACACACCAGACCACACAAGATATGTGGTCTGGAGGAAGGTATCAAGTGGAAATAACTCTTATAGCAATATAACCAGACCCCAACTTGTTAAACACTCGTTAAGTTCAGCTGTCATACCAGCAGTGTTCTTACTCTCTACAGTATTTAAACCATCTTGTACTTTTAAAATTTACGATAGCTGTAACACTCACAACTTCCTCTTCTAACATTTACAATGGTTGACTCAGGAAATAGTAATGACACGATTGCAAACAAACCATACCACGGGCGGGATGGTATGGTTTGTTTGCAATCGTGTCATTACGATTTCGTGAGTCATGTTGACGGCATTGAGGGGACTTGAGCTAGAGTTCGTCACGGCCACGCTAGCTCGAGATTCGTCTGTAAAAACTTGCATTTGTGGTCACAGTGGTGTAGACATATACCTAGTTGGACGAATCTTATTGTGGCTAGCTGGTCCAGTGGCTAACGCGACGGTCTGGAGTTTTGAGACTCTCTGACCGCGGGTTCAATCCCGCCCGTGGTATGGTTTATTTACAGTGGTTGTATCACTTACAACTTCCTCTTATAACATTTACAATAGTTGTATCACTTACAACTTCCTCTTCTAACATTTACAATAGTTGTAGCACTTACAACTTCCTCTTCTAACATTTACAATAGTTGTAGCCCTTACAACTTCCTCTTCTAACATTTACAATAGCTGTATCACTTACAACTTCCTCTTCTAACATTTACAATAGTTGTAGCACTTACAACTTCCTCTTCTAACATTTACAATAGTTGTAGCACTTACAACTTCCTCTTCTAACATTTACAATAGTTGTAGCCCTTACAACTTCCTCTTCTAACATTTACAATAGTTGTAGCACTTACAACTTCCTCTTCTAACATTTACAATAGTTGTAGCACTTACAACTTCCTCTTCTAACATTTACAATAGTTGTAGCACTTACAACTTCCTCTTCTAACATTTACAATAGTTGTAGCAAGTACAACTTCCTCTTCTAACATTTACAATAGTTGTAGCACTTACAACTTCCTCTTCTAACATTTACAATAGTTGTAGCACGTACAACTTCGTCTTCTAACATTTACAATAGTTGTAGCACTTACAACTTCCTCTTCTAACATTTACAATGGTCGTAACACTTACAACTTCCTCTTTTAACATTTACAATGGTCGTAACACTTACAACTTCCTCTTCTAACATTTACAATGGTCGTAACACTTACAACTTCCTCTTCTAATATTTACAATGGTCGTAACACTTACAACTTCCTCTTCTAACATTTACAATGGTCGTAACACTTACAACTTCCTCTTCTAACATTTACAATGGTCGTAACACTTACAACTTCCTCTTCTAACATTTACAATGGTCGTAACACTTACAACTTCCTCTTCTAACATTTACAATGGTCGTAACACTTATAACTTCCTCTTCTAACATTTACAATGGTCGTAACACTTACAACTTCCTCTTCTAACATTTACAATGGTCGTAACACTTACAACTTCCTCTTCTAACATTTACAATGGTCGTAACACTTACAACTTCCTCTTCTAACATTTACAATGGTCGTAACACTTACAACTTTCTCTTCTAACATTTACAATGGTCGTAACACTTACTCTCCTTTTCTAATTTTCTTCATTGTCTTAAAACTGCGGTAAAACTTTCCACAATGTTTCAGCACCGGCGGTGGTATTTTTTTTTTTTTCAGAGAAAATTATGAAAACATCTCTTGATTTATGTCTCTGTCATGTGATGATCCTCTCAGAGGAACTTCTGGTCATAATTCCGAGGCTTTCCAAAAAGTTTCCAGTCCATCCCTGGACTGAGATATTGTTTCCTTCCAATAAAAGGTGTTCCAGGACTTTTGTGCACAGCTTTCCGAAGTGTAATGCCCACTCAATGATACTGAGAGAAAATCACATTGATAATGAAACGAATAGAGAATCTTGGCTCTAAGATGTGTGTTTTCTGCAGCGTGTGTGGCATCCAGCACTTCCAGCGAGCCGGCCACCGGCACCTCAACTTGTTCCAGGCGGTGTACTACGTTATCGTCACCTTCTCCACGGTGGGTTACGGTGACTTTGTGCCGGACATCTGGCCCTCACAACTCTTTATGGTTATCATGATCTGCGTGGCACTCATCGTTCTTCCAACTCAGGTGAGTTATTCAACACTCGGGTGAATAAGTCACTGGAATGGTATATAAATAGTTCAGAACAGCAATAAGTTGATAAGTGAGACACCTGTGAAACACTTGGTATTTTATTGTGGAAACGTTTCGGCAGCCAGTGCATTCTTCAGTGCAATACAGAGAAGAATAGTTGAAGATCTGGAGTTTGAGGTAATCAGTTCCTTCGATGTGTTCAGTCCATCAATCATGGTAAAAGTACATAATTTATCAAGTTTCAGGGACTGATTCCCTCAGACTCCTTCTGATCTTTAACTATTCTTCTCTGTATTGGACTGTGGAAGCCAGTGGCTGGCGAAACGTTTGCATAAGTGTTGGACAAGTGTCTCATTCATCGAGTAACTCACTACAGAGATGAGATCTCATCTAACAGTCAACTGACTGCTCATACAAAAACAGAAATGTGTAACTCTCGTGAAAATCGGGTAAAAAAATAGTTTTTTTGGAGTCTATAAGTTTCATTTTTCATTCCAGTAATTGATACCGAAATTTTCCTCAACATTTGAAGTGTGCCAGTGTTATTTTTTAAAGAACTGACGTATATTTTTGTTATAGATTTTCAGAACAGTGAGTGATTCACCCTTGATGTTGTTTATCAACTGCAACCTCAATAATATACTGAGCCTTGATGTTTAACTAGATAGGGTCGTGTTGAGAAGGTTTGGATGATGCTTTGAACCTAACCTAACCTAACCTAACCTAACCTAACCTAACCTAACCTAACCTAACCTGACCTGACCTAACCTAACCTAACCTAACCTAACCAAGCCCAGCCTAACCTAACCTTACCTAACCTAACCTAACCTAGCCTAACCTAACCTAATCTAACCTAACCTAACCTAACCTAACCTAACCTTACCTAACCTAACCTAACCTAACCTAACCAAGACTAACCTAACCTTACCTAACCTAACGCAGCCTAACCTAACCTTACCTAACCTAACCTAACCTTACCTAACCTAACCTAACCTAACCTTACCTAACCTAACCTAACCTAACCAAGCCTAACCTAACCTTACCTAACCTAACCTAACCTTACCTAACCTAACTTAACCTAACCTTACCTAACCTAACCTAACCTAACCAAGCCTAACCTAACCTTACCTAACCTAACCTAATCAAACCTAACCTTACCTAACCTAACCTAACCTAACCTAAACAAGCCTAACCTAACCTAACCTTACCTAACCTAACCTAACCTAACCTTACCTAACCTAACCTAACCTTACCTAACCTAACTTAACCTAACCTTACCTAACCTAACCTAACCTAACCAAGCCTAACCTAACCTTACCTAACCTAACCTAATCAAACCTAACCTTACCTAACCTAACCTAACCTAACCTAACCTAACCTAACCTAACCTAACCTAACCTAACCTAACCTAACCTAACCTAACCTTACCTAACCTAACCTAATCAAACCTAACCTTACCTAACCTAACCTAACCTAACCTAACCTAACCTAACCTAACCTAACCTTACCTAACCTAACCTAACCTAACCAAGCCTAACCTAACCTTACCTAACCTAACCTAATCAAACCTAACCTTACCTAACCTAACCTAACCTTACCTAACCTAACCTAACCTTACCTAACCTAACCTAACCTAACCTAAACAAGCCTAACCTAACCTTACCTAACCTAACCTAATCAAACCTAACCTTACCTAACCTAACCTAACCTAACCTAACCTAACCTAACCTAACCTAACCTTACCTAACCTAACCTAACCTAACCAAGCCTAACCTAACCTTACCTAACCTAACCTAATCAAACCTAACCTTACCTAACCTAACCTAACCTAACCAACCAACCAACCAACCAACTAGCCAACC
>NC_091294.1:74600787-74650787 GCF_038502225.1 Cherax quadricarinatus | reverse complement strand
AACGACGGGGTCCCATCATCAACTCTTAGCAACCTGGCTCGCTGGTTGGGGGAGATAGACTGTAAATGAGGGTGTGTACATGCGCCGAATAAAGGTTACGTACTCTTTGCATGCCACATAGACCTACACAGTAGGCTGCTTCCCTCGAGTGCAGAGGAGTATGCAGAAGCATTAGAGATGTGAAGACGATGTCATCAGTCCATCATCCTTGAAGACGTAGTTTTGAGGTGGTCAGTCCTTCAGCCTGGAGAAGAGTTTCGTTCCATAGTCTGGAACAGTGTGAGGTTGAAGCAACAGTGTGGAGACTTATATACTGTCAGAAGGTGAGGTGTAGTCCACCAGTAGAAGAAACAATGTAATCACTGAAAGATCACGTCCCTCTCAAAACCATCCCTTTTCACTTGAAAAGTTATCCAAGGTATTTTCTGTACTTAGACACGGAAGTAGGGATAAATATGAGGAGGTTAGGAGGCTATGAACAGATAAGAAGGTAGAGATAAAAATAAGTTGTGGGATGAGGAAATAAAGACGAGTATGCAGAACAAGACATGAAAAGAAAACAGAGAGAGAATAAGCTTTGTGAATAAAGATAGTAGATAAACAGAGGGGTAAGGATGATAGTGTGTGGAGGATACAAGATCATTATTACGCATCTTGTGTCTCTGTTACTGTAGTGAAGCATACATAGAACCACGTCAGTGGTTCTATGTATGCTGGGGTGAATTTTCTATGTATGCTGGGGTGAATTTACCCATAAACAATTATTCTTACGCTCGTTGATTTCAAGTTGGCGATCTCCACTTATTTAATCACGTCTTTAACGAAAGTGTAAAATGCATCACACATATAATATTTATTAATCTTCCGTAACATTGTTTTCTAAGATTTTTTTTTTCGTAAACTTGTGTCGAGTAAATTTGTATCGAAGAAGCCAGTGGCTTCTTCAGTCCTGTACAGAGAAGAACGGTGGTAAATAAGGAGGAGTTTGAGGTAATCAGTCCCTCAGCCTGGAGTCTGACTGCTCATCTTATTTTAGGAAGATGTTTCGGGACAGATGACCAAACACTAGAAATAATTATCTACTAAACTTAAACGCTTATCAGACAAAAAAATTTATTAAACCAAATTTGTTCGTTATAAGAAACTAAATAATTTAAAAACGGAGTAAAGAGTCTTAATAAGTAAAGGAATAATAAAAATAATTATGAATTTATATTGTTTCCAAATCAAATGAAAAGTCTGAACTTTCATATACATCTCTAAGATTTTTTTTGTTTGTTGAGTTTGTCTCGTATAAGGAGCTTCCAGAGAACTGATTTCTTTTCCAATTTGTGTTTCCTGTCAGACCGCAGATTGAACCAACACTCCAGAAATTGATAACTGACAGACTTATAGTGGAGAGCTGTGTTGTTGTGGTTGTTGTTGTTGCTGGTAGTGGTGCAGGTGTTGTTTTATGGTAATGTTGGTATTGTTTGTGTGTTTGTTTGCTGTTGGTGGTAGTGGTGGTGGTGGTCGTCGTCTTGTTGTTTGCTGTTGGTGGTTGTGGTGTTGGTCGTCGTTGTCTTGTTGTTTACTGTTGGTGGTTGTGGTGGTGATGGTGGTCGTCGTCTTGTTGTTTGCTGTTGGTGGTTGTGGTGTTGGTCGTCGTTGTCTTGTTGTTTACTGTTGGTGGTTGTGGTGGTGATGGTGGTCGTCGTCTTGTTGTTTGCTGTTGGTGGTTGTGGTGATGGTCGTCGTTGTCTTGTTGTTTACTGTTGGTGGTTGTGGTGGTGATGGTGGTCGTCGTCTTGTTGTTTGCTGTTGGTGGTAGTGGTCGTCGTCTTGTTGTTTGCTGTTGGTGGTTGTGGTGGTGGTGGTGGTCGTCGTCTTGTTGTTTGCTGTTGGTGGTAGCGGTGGTAGTGGTGGTCGTCTTGTTGTTTGCTGTTGGTGGTAGTGGTGGTCGTCGTCTTGTTGTTTGCTGTTGGTGGTTGTGGTGATGGTGGTCGTCGTTGTTTTGTTGTTGGTACTGTAGTGGTGGTCGTCTTGTGTTTGCTGTTGGTGATGGTGGTCGTCGTCTTGTTGTTTGCTGTTGGTGGTTGTGGTGATGGTGGTCGTCGTTGTCTTGTTGGTGGTACTGTGGTGTGGTGGTCGTCTTGTGTTTGGTGGTGATGGTGGTCGTGGTGGTCGTCTTGTTGTTTGCTGTTCGTGGTAATGGTGGTAGTGGTGGTCGTCTTGTTGTTTTGTTGTTGGTACTGTTGGTGGTCGTCTTGTGTTTGCTGTTGGTGGTATGGTGGTAGTGGTGGTCGTCTTGTTGTTTGCTGTTGGTGGTTGTGGTGTGGTGGTCGTCTTGTTGTTTTGTTGTTGGTACTGTTGGTGTCTTGTTGTTTGGTGGTGATGGTGGGTGGTCGTCTTGTTGTTTGCTGTTGGTGGTTGTGGTGATGGTCATGGTTGTCTTGTTGTTTGCTGTTGGTGGTAGTGGTGGTAGTGGTGGTCGTCTTGTTGTTTGCTGTTGGTGGTAGTGGTGGTAGTGGTGGTCGTCTTGTTGTTTGCTGTTGGTGGTAGTGGTGGTCGTCTTGTTGTTTGCTGTTGGTGGTAGCGGTGGTAGTGGTGGTCGTCTTGTTGTTTGCTGTTGGTGGTAGCGGTGGTGGTGGTGGTCGTCTAGTTATTTGCTGTTGGTGGTAGTGGTGGTAGCGGTGGTCGTCTTGTTGTTTGCTGTTGGTGGTAGCGGTGGTGGTGGTGGTCGTCTAGTTATTTGCTGTTGGTGGTAGCGGTGGTAGTGGTGGTCGTCGTTTTTGCTGTTGCTGTTAGCGGTGGTAGTGGTGGTCGTCTTGTTGTTTGCTGTTGGTGGTTGTGGTGTGTCGTCGTCTTGTTGTTTGCTGTTGGTGGTTGTGGTGGTATGGTGGTCGTCGTTGTTTGCTTGTGGTAGTTGGTACTGTTGGTGGTTGTGCTGTGGTGATGGTGGTAGTGGTGGTCGTCTTGTTGTTTGCTGTTGGTGGTAGTGGTCGTCGTCTTGTTGTTTGCAATTGGTGGTGGTCGTCTTGTTGTTTGCTGTTGGTGGTAGTGGTGGTAGTGGTGGTCGTCTTGTTGTTTGCTGTTGGTGGTAGTGGTGGTAGTGGTGGTCGTCTTGTTGTTTGCTGTTGGTGGTAGTGGTGGTAGTGGTGGTCGTCTTGTTGTTTGCTGTTGGTGGTAGTGGTGGTCGTCATGTTGTTTGCTGTTGGTAGTTGTGGTGGTGATGGTTGTCGTCGTCTTGTTGTTTGCTGTTGGTGGTAGTGGTCGTCGTCTTGTTGTTTGCAATTGGTGGTTGTGGTGGTGGTCGTCGTCGTCGTCTTGTTTGCTGTTGGTGGTACCGGTTGTAGTGGTGGTCGTCTTGTTGTTTGATGTTGGTGGTAGTGGTGGTAGTGGTGGTCGTCATGTTGTTTGCTGTTGGTGGTTGTAAGAGTAGTGTTTCTTTGTTTGGTTTTGTTATTATTGTTACAAGCAGTAGTAACTATACACTCGCGGGTAAGTCAGATATAATCAGGTTTGATAACAGGGTGCAGAGGGCAGCTCCGGTTGACTGGATCAGGAGCTCTTTACTAACATCACGACACATCACCTGGAAGATGTGCTCACTTATCAATGATATGCTGTCACAATATTTATATTGTGCGTATGAAGGATCACCAGAGATGTGTCCTCACTGTGTCTGAGACCACCAGAGATGTGTCCTCACTGTGTCTGAGACCACCAGAGATGTGTCCTCACTGTGTCTGAGACCACCAGAGATGTGTCCTCACTGTGTCTGAGACCACCAGAGATGTGTCCTCACTGTGTCTGAGACCACCAAAGATGTGTCCTCACTGTGTCTGAGACCACCAGAGATGTGTCCTCACTGTGTCTGAGACCACCAGAGATGTGTCCTCACTGTGTCTGAGACCACCAGAGATGTGTCCTCACTGTGTCTGAGACCACCAGAGATGTGTCCTCACTGTGTCTGAGACCACCAGAGATGTGTCCTCACTGTGTCTGAGACCACCAGAGATGTGTCCTCACTGTGTCTGAGACCACCAAAGATGTGTCCTCACTGTGTCTGAGACCACCAGAGATGTGTCCTCACTGTGTCTGAGACCACCAGAGATGTGTCCTCACTGTGTCTGAGACCACCAGAGATGTGTCCTCACTGTGTCTGAGACCACCAGAGATGTGTCCTCACTGTGTCTGAGACCACCAGAGATGTGTCCTCACTGTGTCTGAGACCACCAGAGATGTGTCCTCACTGTGTCTGAGACCACCAGAGATGTGTCCTCACTGTGTCTGAGACCACCAGAGATGTGTCCTCACTGTGTCTGAGACCACCAGAGATGTGTCCTCACTGTGTCTGAGACCACCAGAGATGTGTCCTCACTGTGTCTGAGACCACCAGAGATGTGTCCTCACTGTGTCTGAGACCACCAGAGATGTGTCCTCACTGTGTCTGAGACCACCAGAGATGTGTCCTCACTGTGTCTGAGACCACCAGAGATGTGTCCTCACTGTCTGAGACCACCAGGGATGTGTCCTCACTGTGTCTGAGACCACCAGAGATGTGTCCTCACTGTGTCTGAGACCACCAGAGATGTGTCCTCACTGTGTCTGAGACCACCCGAGATGTGTCTGAGACCACCAGAGATGTGTCCCTCACTGTGTCTGAGACCACCAGAGATGTGTCCTCACTGTGTCTGAGACCACCAGAGATGTGTCCTCACTGTGTCTGAGACCACCAGAGATGTGTCCTCACTGTGTCTGAGACCACCAGAGATGTGTCCTCACTGTGTCTGAGACCACCAGAGATGTGTCCTCACTGTGTCTGAGACCACCAGAGATGTGTCCTCACTGTGTCTGAGACCACCAGAGATGTGTCCTCACTGTGTCTGAGACCACCAGAGATGTGTCCTCACTGTGTCTGAGACCACCAGAGATGTGTCCTCACTGTGTCTGAGACCACCAGAGATATGTCCTCACTGTGTCTGAGACCACCAGAGATGTGTCCTCACTGTGTCTGAGACCACCAGAGATGTGTCCTCACTGTGTCTGAGACCACCAGAGATGTGTCCTCACTGTGTCTGAGACCACCAGAGATATGTCCTCACTGTGTCTGAGACCACCAGAGATGTGTCCTCACTGTGTCTGAGACCACCAGAGATATGTCCTCACTGTGTCTGAGACCACCAGAGATGTGTCCTCACTGTGTCTGAGACCACCAGAGATATGTCCTCACTGTGTCTGAGACCACCAGAGATATGTCCTCACTGTGTCTGAGACCACCAGAGATGTGTCCTCACTGTGTCTGAGACCACCAGAGATATGTCCTCACTGTGTCTGAGACCACCAGAGATGTGTCCTCACTGTGTCTGAGACCACCAGAGATGTGTCCTCACTGTGTCTGAGACCACCAGAGATGTGTCCTCACTGTGTCTGAGACCACCAGAGATGTGTCCTCACTGTGTCTGTGACCACCAGAGATGTGTCTGTGTCTGAGACCACCAGAGATATGTCCTCACTGTGTGTGAGACCACCTGAGATGTGTCCTCTCTGTGTCTGAGACCACCAGAGATATGTCCTCACTGTGTCTGAGACCACCAGAGATATGTCCTCACTGTGTCTGAGACCACCAGAGATGTGTCCTCACTGTGTCTGAGACCACCAGAGATGTGTCCTCACTGTGTCTGAGACCACCAGAGATATGTCCTCACTGTGTCTGAGACCACCAGAGATATGTCCTCACTGTGTCTGAGACCACCAGAGATGTGTCCTCACTGTGTCTGAGACCACCAGAGATATGTCCTCACTGTGTCTGAGACCACCAGAGATATGTCCTCACTGTGTCTGAGACCACCAGAGATGTGTCCTTACTGTGTCTGAGACCACCAGAGATATGTCCTCACTGTGTCTGAGACCACCAGAGATATGTCCTCACTGTGTCTGAGACCACCAGAGATGTGTCCTCACTGTGTCTGAGACCACCAGAGATATGTCCTCACTGTGTCTGAGACCACCAGAGATATGTCCTCACTGTGTCTGAGACCACCAGAGATATGTCCTCACTGTGTCTGAGACCACCAGAGATATGTCCTCACTGTGTCTGAGACCACCAGAGATGTGTCCTCACTGTGTCTGAGACCACCAGAGATGTGTCCTTACTGTGTCTGAGACCACCAGAGATATGTCCTCACTGTGTCTGAGACCACCAGAGATATGTCCTCACTGTGTCTGAGACCACCAGAGATGTGTCCTCACTGTGTCTGAGACCACCAGAGATATGTCCTCACTGTGTCTGAGACCACCAGAGATGTGTCCTCACTGTGTCTGAGACCACCAGAGATATGTCCTCACTGTGTCTGAGACCACCAGAGATATGTCCTCACTGTGTCTGAGACCACCAGAGATGTGTCCTCACTGTGTCTGAGACCACCAGAGATATGTCCTCACTGTGTCTGAGACCACCAGAGATGTGTCCTCACTGTGTCTGAGACCACCAGAGATATGTCCTCACTGTGTCTGAGACCACCAGAGATATGTCCTCACTGTGTCTGAGACCACCAGAGATGTGTCCTCACTGTGTCTGAGACCACCAGAGATATGTCCTCACTGTGTCTGAGACCACCAGAGATGTGTCCTCACTGTGTCTGAGACCACCAGAGATATGTCCTCACTGTGTCTGAGACCACCAGAGATATGTCCTCACTGTGTCTGAGACCACCAGAGATATGTCCTCACTGTGTCTGAGACCACCAGAGATGTGTCCTCACTGTGTCTGAGACCACCAGAGATGTGTCCTCACTGTGTCTGGGACCACCAGAGATATGTCCTCACTGTGTCTGAGACCACCAGAGATATGTCCTCACTGTGTCTGAGACCACCAGAGATGTGTCCTCACTGTGTCTGAGACCACCAGAGATATGTCCTCACTGTGTCTGGGACCACCAGAGATGTGTCCTCACTGTGTCTGAGACCACCAGAGATGTGTCCTCACTGTGTCTGAGACCACCAGAGATATGTCCTCACTGTGTCTGAGACCACCAGAGATGTGTCCTCACTGTGTCTGAGACCACCAGAGATGTGTCCTCACTGTGTCTGAGACCACCAGAGATGTGTCCTCACTGTGTCTGAGACCACCAGAGATATGTCCTCACTGTGTCTGAGACCACCAGAGATGTGTCCTCACTGTGTCTGAGACCACCAGAGATGTGTCCTCACTGTGTCTGAGACCACCAGAGATGTGTCCTCACTGTGTCTGAGACCACCAGAGATGTGTCCTCACTGTTTCTGGGACCACCAGACATGTGCCTTCACTGTCTCTGGGACCATCAGATATGTGTCCTCACTGTGTCTAGGACCACCAGACATGTGTCTTCACTGTGTTTGGGACAACCAGAGATGTGTTCTAACTGTCTCTAGGACCACCAGAGAAGTGTCCTCACTATGTCTGGGACCACCAGAGATGTGTGCTCACTGTGTCTGGCATCAACACAGATGTGTCCTCACTGTGTCTGGGACCAACAGAGATGTGTCCTCACTGCGTTCCGGACCACCAGACATGTATCCTCACTCTTTCTCACACCACAAGAGATGTGTGCTCACTATGTCTACGACCACCAGACATGTATCCCCACTGTGTCTGGAACCACCAAAGATGTCTCCCCACTGTGTCTGGGACCACCAGATATGTGTCGTCATTGTGTCTCGGACCACCAAACATATGTCCTCACTGTGTCTGAGACCACCAGAGATGTGTCTTCACTGTGTCTGGGACCACCAGACATGTGTCCTCACTGAGTCTGGAACCACCAAATATGTGTCCTCACTATGTCTGGTATCACCAGATATGTGTCCTCAGTGTGTCTGGGATCACCAGACATGTATCCACACTGTGTCTAGAACCACCAGAGATGTGTTATCACTGTGTCTGGGACCTGCAGACATGTATCCTCACTGTGTCTGGGACCACTACAGATGTGTCCTCACTGTGTCTGGGACCACCAATCATGTGTCTTCACTGTGACTGGGACCACCAAGCATGTATCCTGTGTCTGGGACCACTAGAGATGTGTCCTCTCTGTGTCTGGGACCCCCAAATATGTATCCTCGTTTTGTCTGGGACCACCAAATATGTATCCTCGTTTTGTCTGGGACCACCAAAGATGTGTCCACACTGTGTCTGGGAGCACGGGAGATGTGTCCTCACTGTGTCTGGAACCACCGGAGATGTGTCCTCACTGTGTCTGGGACCACCAGAGATGTGTCCTCACTGTGTCTGGGACCACCAGAGATGTGTCCTAACTGTGTCTAGGACCATCAGACATGTGTCCTCACTGTGTTTGAGGCCACCAGAGATGTGTCCTCATTGTGTCTGGGACCACCAGACATGTGTCCTCACTGTGTCTGAGACCACCAGAGATGTGTCCTCACTGTGTCTGCAACCACCAGAGATGTGTCCTCACTGTGTCTGAGACCACCAGAGATGTGTCCTCACTGTGTCTGGGACAACCAGAGATGTGTCCTCGCTGTGTCTAGGTCTACCAAACATGTGTCCTCACTGTGTCTGTGACCACCAGATACGTGTCCACACTGTGTCTAGGGCCACCAGAGATGTGTCCTCACTGTGTCTAGGTCTACCGAACATGTGTCCTCACTGTGTCTGTGACCACCAGATACGTGTCCACACTGTGTCTAGGACCACCAGAGATGTGTCCCCACTGTGTCTGGGACCACCAGATATGTGTCGTCATTGTGTCTCGGGCCACCAAACATGTGTCCCTACTGTGTCTAGGTCTACCAAACATGTGTCCTCACTGTGTCTGGGACCACCAGAGATGTGTCCTCATTGTGCCTGGGACCTCCAAACATGTGTCCTCACTGTGTCTGGGACCACCAGAGATGTGTCCTCACTGTCTCTGGAATCACCAGAGATGTGTCCTCACTGTGTTTCGGACCACCAAAGATGACTCCTCACTGTGTCTGGCATCACCAGAGATGTTTCCTCATTGTGTCTGGCATAACCAGAGATGTTTCCTCATTGTGTCTGGCATAACCAGAGATGTTTCCTCATTGTGTCTGGCATCACCAGAGATGTTTCCTCATTGTGTCTGGCATAACCAGAGATGTTTCCTCATTGTGTCTGGCATAACCAGAGATGTTTCCTCATTGTGTCTGGGATCACCAGACATGTGTCCTCACAGCATATCTGGTGTTATCATGCCAACTCCTTCAGTGATAGAAATTTTCAGCTCCTCCAGGCAGCAGGTAATGGTGGTACCTAAACTGTGCTCTTCACGTACCCCGAGAGAAAGAAGTCACAAACAGGTCCGTTGACCTCGCAGGCCACTAGCAGAGGTCACCGGACGTAACTGTTTGTAACTTCTTTCTCTGGGGGTACGTGAAGAGCACAGTTTAGGTACCACCATTACCTGCTGCCTGGAGGAGCTGAAAATTTCTATCACTGAAGGAGTTGGCATGATAACACCAGATATGCTGCAGAGCGTCTGGACCGAACTGGACTATCACATCGATGTTTGCCGAGCAACCAGAGGGGCGCACATTGACTTCCTTTAATGCTACCCTATACCACATGAAACTGAATGAAATCCTGCATCTGAAGTCACTAACTCTGAAAGATTATTACAAAAAAGTTACGTTATACCTGTTTGAAATCATGGAGTGTTTTCGTGGCCACTCTGTATATCGCTTCTCTTATGGTTTTGTCCTTCATTTCATTGTTATTGTCTTAACGACGTCATTTTTACACGTAAATTGTATAAAAATTAAGTAAATTATTAATATTTTATAATTTAACCCTTTCCCAGGCCTGGTAAAGGGTAATTACCCCTTTACCAGGCCGGGTGAAGGGTAATTACCCCTTTACCAGGCCTGGTGAAGGGTAATTACCCCTTTCCAGGCCTGGTAAAGGGTTTAATAGTAATAATATCTTTATATGTATAAGTACATGTACAAGGTATACCTTTGATATACCTGTGAAGAGTTTCACTACTCTCGAAGCCCGGCCATGGGTCAGGCTCGTCTGGTGCTTGCCTGGTCAACCAGGCTGTTGTTACTGGAGGTCCCACATATCCATCACAGCCTGGTTGATCTGGCACCTGGTGAAGATACTTGTTCAGTTTCCTCTCGAAAGCTTCTACACTTGTTCCAGCCGTGTTTCTGATATCTTCTGGTAAGATCTTGTATAGTCTGGGACCCGAATGTTGATACAAGCCTAGACTATACAAGCCTAGCTGACATCAATGACATACTGCTATACAGAAAGCCTATACAGCCCTATCTGACATCAATGACATACTGCTATACAGAAAGCCTATACAGGCCTAGCTGACATTAATGACATACTGCTATACAGAAAGCCTATACAGCCCTATCTGACATCAATGACATACTGCTATACAGAAAGCCTATACAGGCCTAGCTGACATTAATGACATACTGCTATACAGAAAGCCTATACAGGCCTAGCTGACATTAATGACATACTGCTATACAGAAAGCCTATACAGGCCTAGCTGACATTAATGACATACTGCTATACAGAAAGCCTATACAGGCCTAGCTGACATTAATGACATACTGCTATGCAGAAAGCCTATACAGCCCTATCTGACATCAATGACATACTGCTATACAGAAAGCCTATACAGCCCTATCTGACATCAATGACATACTGCTATACAGAAAGCCTATATAGCCCTATCTGACATCAATGACATACTGCTATACAGAAAGCCTATACAGGCCTAGCTGACATTAATGACATGCTGCTATACAGAAAGCCTATACAGGCCTAGCTGACATTAATGACATACTGCTATACAGAAAGCCTATACAGGCCTAGCTGACATTAATGACATACTGCTATACAGAAAGCCTATACAGGCCTAGCTCACATTAATGACATACTGCTATACAGAAAGCCTATACAGCCCTATCTGACATCAATGACATACTGCTATACAGAAAGCCTATACAGGCCTAGCTGACATTAATGACATACTGCTATACAGAAAGCCTATACAGGCCTAGCTGACATCAATGACATACTGCTATACAGAAAGCCTATACAGGCCTAGCTGACATTAATGACATACTGCTATACAGAAAGCCTATACAGGCCTAGCTGACATTAATGACATACTGCTATACAGAAAGCCTATACAGCCCTATCTGACATCAATGACATACTGCTATACAGAAAGCCTATACAGGCCTAGCTGACATTAATGACATACTGCTATACAGAAAGCCTATACAGGCCTAGCTGACATTAATGACATACTGCTATACAGAAAGCCTATACAGCCCTATCTGACATCAATGACATACTGCTATACAGAAAGCCTATACAGGCCTAGCTGACATTAATGATATACTACTATACAGAAAGCCTATACAGGCCTAGCTGACATTAATGACATACTGCTATACAGAAAGCCTATACAGCCCTATCTGACATCAATGACATACTGCTATACAGAAAGCCTATACAGGCCTAGCTGACATTAATGACATACTGCCATACAGAAAGCCAATACAGGCCTAGCTGACATTAATGACATACTGCTATACAGAAAGCCTATACAGCCCTATCTGACATCAATGACATACTGCTATACAGAAAGCCTATACAGACCTAGCTGACATTAATGACATACTGCTATACAGAAAGCCTATCCAGGCCTAGCTGACATTAATGACATACTGCTATACAGAAAGCCTATACAGCCCTATCTGACATCAATGACATACTGCTATACAGAAAGCCTATACAGGCCTAGCTGACACCAATAACCTACTGCTATACAAAAAGCCTATACAGGCCTAGCTGACATCAATGACTTACTACTATATACAAATCCCCTTGTTATGCACAGCATTTCTCGCAAATTAGGTCAGTTTTGTCCCCAGGATGTGACCCACACCAGTTGGCTTACACCGATACCTATAGAAGAGATCTCAGGCCACAAGCAGGTTTAAGAATCAAAGAGGCGAGAACATTTACATAATTCCTCCCGAATATAATGATAATGAAACTCATTATCCTTGCGAGGCGGACCGTCTCAGGTAGCGACTCCTAGCGACGGGGATTTTAACCAGAGACATTTACATAAATCAGCATCAATTCGATTCAATTTGTGAATTTTCTCGGTTCGAGAAAATTATTTCTGTTGGTTTTCTGTCGTGTGTCAGAGGAGGAATGAGATGGATAGGAAAGACAGTTTGACGTTACTGATTATAAAGGACAAAAAGGCAATATATATATATATATATATATATATATATATATATATATATATATATATATATATATTTGTAGATGAATGGTTCAGAGAACCGACATGTTGATAAATTAGACACATGTGCAACTCTTGGGTATCTTTATTGGGTATCCTCAATAAAGATACCCAAGAGTTGCACATGTGTCTAATTTATCATATATATATATATATATATATATATATATATATATATATATATATATATATATATATATATATATATATATATTAATAACAACACTGCACTAGCCAAGGAGTTGAACCCATGCTGTTTTGGCCTGCCTCATGCTGAGAGAAAACGCATGACGCTTTAGACCACACAATCCTTAACAATGGTGCATCCAGCCAAGCTAGATTTTGTACTCATATATATATATATATATATATATATATATATATATATATATATATATATATATATACACAGATATATATATATATATATATATATATATATATATATATATATATATATATATATATATATTTTTATCACACTGGCCGATTCCCACCAAGGCAGGGTGGCCCGAAAAAGAAAAACTTTCACCATCATTCACTCCATCACATACTTGCCAGAAGGGTGCTTTACACTACAGTTTTTAAACTGCAACATTCACACCCCTCCTTCAGAGTGCAGGCACTGTACTTCCCATCTCCAGGACTCAAGTCCGGCCTGCCGGTTTCCCTGAATCCCTTCATAAATGTTACTTTGCTCACACTCCAACAGCACGTCAAGTATTAAAAACCATTTGTCTCCATTCACTCCTATCAAACACGCTCACGCATGCCTGCTGGAAGTCCAAGCCCCTCGCACACAAAACCTCCTTTACCCCCTCCCTCCAACCCTTCCTAGGCCGACCCCTACCCCGCCTTCCTTCCACTACAGACTGATACACTCTTGAAGTCGTTCTGTTTCGCTCCATTCTCTCTACATGTCCGAACCACCTCAACAACCCTTCCTCAGCCCTCTGGACAACAGTTTTGGTAATCCCGCACCTCCTCCTAACTTCCAAACTACGAATTCTCTGCATTATATTCACACCACACATTGCCCTCAGACACGACATCTCCACTGCCTCCAGCCTTCTCCTCGCTGCAACATTCATCACCCACGCTTCACACCCATATAAGAGCGTTGGTAAAACTATACTCTCATACATTCCCCTCTTTGCCTCCAAGGACAAAGTTCTTTGTCTCCACAGACTCCTAAGTGCACCACTCACTCTTTTTCCCTCATCAATTCTATGATTCACCTCATCTTTCATAGACCCATCCGCTGACACGTCCACTCCCAAATATCTGAATACGTTCACCTCCTCCATACTCTCTCCCTCCAATCTGATATCCAATCTTTCATCACCTAATCTTTTTGTTATCCTCATAACCTTACTCTATATATATATATATATATATATATATATATATATATATATATATATATATATATATATATATATATATATATATATATACAAACATTGTCTCTCCGTCCACAGCAGGACTCGAACCTGCTAACTCTGTATCAGAGTCCACAGTACTTTACCACGAGACTAGACCTACGATTAGTATGGGCGCTTAGCCCAAGCTAAGCGATGTTACCCCATACCCCCGGGTACCATACCCCCGGGAACCATACCCCGGGCACCATACCCCCGGGCACCATACCCCCGGGCACCATACCCCCGGGCACCATACCCCCGGGCACCATACCCCCGGCACCATACCCTCGGGCACCATACCCCCGGGCACCATACCCCCGGGCACCATACCCCCGGGCACCATACCCCTGGGTACCAAGCTCGTTTTGAAAGTTATTTCATCAAATCCTGCCACATGCAGTGGACAACGAAAGAGATTTGAAATGCTTAACAATTCACAGGCAGGATTCGATTAAATAACTTTCAAAACGAGTTTTGTGCCCGGGGGCATGGTGCCGGGGGTATGGTGCCCGGGGGTATGGTGCCGGGGGTATGGTGCTCGGGGGTATGGTGCCCGGGGGTATGGTGCCCGGGGGTATGGTGCCGGGGGTATGGTGCACGGGGGTATGGTGCCCCGGGGGTATGGTGCCGGGGGTATGGTGCTCGGGGGTATGGTGCCCGGGGGTATGGTGCCCTGGGGTATGGTGCCGGGGGTATGGTGCTCGGGGGTATGGTGCCCGGGGGTATGGTGCCCGAGGGTATGGTGCCCGAGGGTATGGTGCCCGGCGGTATGGTGCCCGGGAGTATGGTGCCCGGGGGTATGGTGCTGGGGTATGGTGCCCGGGGGTATGGTGCCGGGGGTATGGTGCTCGGGGGTATAGTGCCGGGGGTATGGTGCCCGGGGGTATGGGGCCGGGGGTATGGTGCTCGGGGGTATGGTGCGCTTGGGTATGGTGCCCGAGGGTATGGTGCCAGGCGGTATGGTGCCCGGCGGTATGGTGCCCGGGAGTATGGTGCCCGGGGGTATGGTGTCCGGGGGCTATGGTGCCCGGGGGTATGGTGCCGGGGGTACTGTGCCCGGGGGTATGGTTCCCGGGGGTATGGGGAAACATCGCTTAGCTTCGGCTAAGCGCCCATACTTATCGCAGGTCTAGTCTCGTGGTAAAGTGCTGTGGACTCTGATACAGAGTTAGCAGGTTCGAGTCCTGCTGTGGACGTAGAGACAATGTTTGTATATATATATATATATATATATATATATATATATATATATATATATATATATATATATATATATATATATATATATATATATGCAATAAGATCACAGTAAACAGGCGATTTCAGAATATGCAAAACAACCTCTGAGAAATTCCAAGCGCTTTCGTGACTACTCACATATGTGAGTAGTCACGAATGCGCTTGTAATTTCTCTATTCTTTCACAGTGGTTGTTTTGCATATGTATGTATGTATGTATATATATATATATATATATATATATATATATATATATATATATATATATATATATATATATATGTGTATATATATATATATATATATATATATATATATATATATATATATATATATATATATATATATATATATATAGAGAGAGAGAGAGAGAGAGAGAGAGTCATACCAACATTTATTAATCCACAAAAGAAAATTTTTGAAAATTTCAAATTTTAGAGAAGTTAGGCCTAGTTAACTAATTAGGTTTATTAGAAACGACTCTCTCTCTCTCTCTCTCTCTCTCCTAGTCATTACCTCACCTTCTGCCGTCTCTCTCCGTCTCTCTCCTTTCCCTTCTAACTACCATTCTCCCCCCCCCCTCGTGGCTACAGTTCGAGCAGCTGGCGTTCACCTGGATGGAGAGGAAAAAACTGGGAGGAACGTACTCAGCACACAGAGCGCAGAGTGAACGTCACGTTGTGGTGTGTTCGACCAACCTTCAAGCTGACACTATCATGGACTTCCTTAACGAGTTCTACGCCCATCCTCATTTACAGGTGAGTCTGTGGATGCCTTAGTGAGCCTGTGGCACCTGTCTGCGAGAAATGGTACAGGTGTGTCTGAGGGGGTCAGCGTGCAGGAGTCTGCTAACCAAGTGGTCAGAGTTCAGATCTTTGAAGACTTAGATGTCAGTGGTGTTGTCAGCTCAGGTGTGCAAGTGATCATGCAACTTAAGTTATTAGATGCAGTTACACACACACACACACACACACACACACACACACACACACACACTTATGACGATGTTTCGGTCCGACTTGGTCCATTAATTAGTCGCACAGAAGCGCGAAGAGAAGGGAGCCAGTGTATATAGGAGAGAGAGGCGGCGCCGTGAAAACGAGAGGAAGTGGAGGTATAATGATAAAAGTAGTGGTAGTAGTACGACCGAGGGAGGTAGTCTACCTCAAGTACTACTAGTACAAGAGGTAGTCAACATCTAGTACTACTAGTAGTATTAATACTAGTAGTACTACTACTAATTTATTAGGTACGACTATCTCTCTCTCTCTCTCTCTCCCAATCATTACCTCTCCTTCTACTACTTGTAGTAGTAGTACAACTTCTACAAGTATTAGTAGTAGTGGACTGCTTAGAACTTAGACATGACCAAAACGTTTTTTTTTTTTCAGAGTTTTGTAGATAACGAGAAATTAGGAAATGGCCTCTAGTTGTGTCGTAGCCGCAGTAATGTACAACGAAGCCTCGAAATCTGTTCTCTTAGTTCCCTTTTAAGTTTTATTTTCATCCATTTGTGGCCTTTTTGCTGTAATTTAACATGTAAGGTTAAGTGTAGTGGTATATACAGGCGGTGTGAGAGTGAGAAATATTGTATCTTAGTCCCATACAAATATTTGTGTGTATATACAGTAGATGAAGACAGAAAATATGTTTTTGTTACTGAACATGATTCCTGTTTTCGTGTGACTGTGAGATGCGATATAATAAGAAATGGGAAAGGTATACCAGAATATAAAAGGCATGAAATATACAGTACCGAGTGAGAGAGATGGGAAGTATGTTCCAGATGGTGAAAAACAGGAAAGATGTATCAGAAAGTGTGGGATGAGAAATTTTTAAGAACTGCATCTTCCCCAACAGGATTACTTCGTGGTGCTCTTATCGCCGATGGAGCTGGACCCAACGATGAAAATGATCCTGCAGGTACCAATGTGGGCCCAGCGAGTCATATACATCCAGGGTTCCTGTCTGAAAGACGGAGACCTCACCCGCGCCAGGATGAGTGAGGCTGAGGCTTGCTTCATACTAGCCGCAAGACACTATCCTGACAAGACCGCAGCCGTGAGTATGATAGCCGCGATTACTGCCCATTCTGTCATCATCTTACCGCAAGACGGCAGCCGTAAGAATGATAGCCGCGGTTTGTTTACTTTCCACTCTGTCATCTTGGCACACGACAAGGCGGTGATCCTCTGCTGTTCTGTGAAATAGAGTGAAAATCCAAGCTTCGGTAAACCAGTGGATGGATAGATAGATAACCATTAATGGGTCACCATTTGACACTGACTCGTATCAGAAAACACGTTCTGTTGTCTGACAGATCAGTTACAACGACCATTACGAAGCTTCTTGCAGGTGCACGATGCCCTCCAGTAAGATTAGTGGCATTTTCTCATTCCTGACGTGAATCTAAAGTTTCGTGATAACTAAGACATTGAATAGTGTGATAAATGAGACATCTGTGGAAATATTGCACAAGTCTCGTTTATAAATTTTTGATCTTTCTAAAGAGTCATATGACCTAGGCTTGTCAAGGCCCGGGCCGTAGGGGTCAACGCCCCCGCGGCCCGGGCCTTGACAAGCCTGGCTTACCGGTCCACCTATCAAAAAACTCTTGATTACATCGTAAGACCCGGTAACACAATTTCCATATAAAAAAAAATCAGTAGGATTTTTCGCTGTATTAAAAATAACGAGTTTTTTAAATGTCTGCAAATTTATTCCTATAAACAATTTTAATTCCAGTTGAGAAACTAGTTTTATATATATATTATTTTTTTGAAATATATTTTGCTCTTATCTACTGACAAAAATTTCACGTTTTAATTGTTGATATTCTATAGTAAATTAATGTATTATTCGCCAGACAAAAGCGAACCAGAAACATCGAGAGGAAATCAAAAGCTTTAATTAACCTTTTGTTTGCATCAACAAAAGACATGACAAGAAGTATTCTTGGCTTTTTTGACTGGTGCAGTGGATAGGGTTTACACCTTGCAAACTAACCTTTAACGAAGTTTATCATAAGGTCTCAAAGTCACCTTAGCGGCGTCTAGTTCATCTGACGTAACTTTGCTTCTTACGACGACGCGCGCTAAATCGTTCACTAAAATTGTCCGTCTTATTGTATAAAGGTCCGTTGCTTCCGTCCCGTGACCAGGTACTATTTTGGAGTTCTTAGGTATCCCGTATTTCGGTTGGCAGCGCACTCAGCTCACAGACTGAGGTCCGTGGTTCGATCCTCGGTACTGGTGGACACATTGAGCGTGTTTCCTTAAGACACCTGCTGTCCATGTTCACCCATCAGTAAAATAGGTACCTGGGTGTTAGTGAACTGGTGTGGGTGGCATCCTGGGGGACAAAATTAATCTAAGTTGCGGGAAATGCTCTGAATAACCCGGGGTTTTCTATATAGCATGTCACTGACGTCAGCTAAATCTGTTTAAGCTGTATCATGTATGTGTGGAATTCAATGCTAATGTTCCAGTTTTATAACTGTAGTGTAAGCGTGCCTCTGGCAAAACACTGATGGAGTGAATGATGATGAAAGTTTTCCTTTTTTTCGGGCCACCCTGCCTTGGTGGGAGACTGCCAGTGTGTTAATAAAAAAATATATTACTATTATTAACGGTCTGTCAGGCTAAAGAACGTACCTGTAGTTAGAGATAGCTCTTGGCCTCTTCTACACGAGTTCCTTCAACTTGATCACCTGTGAGGAGGTCCAGCAGGGGATGTGTGATCTGTCTGACTAGACTTGATCACCTGTGAGGAGGTCCAGCAGGGGATGTGTGATCTGTCTGACTAGACTTGATCACCTGTGAGGAGGTCCAGCAGGGGATGTGTGATCTGTCTGACTAGACTTGATCACCTGTGAGGAGGTCCAGCAGGGGATGTGTGATCTGTCTGACTAGACTTGATTACCTGTGAGGAGGTCCAGCAGACAACGTGTGATCTCTCTCACTACCCTGAGTCTCATCATTCCATTTCTTACATTAACTAACCTTTAGAATTCTACCGTACCTTTGAGTGTTTAGGAAATAATACCTTTCCATAGCAAGAGTGTATATATGCTGATTTGATGGATGTAAATATAACTTTCAGTCTTAGATGATTTAGGTGAATTTGCTGGATAATGAGATACTTGTGCAGCATCTGGGTATCTTTATTCTGGTAACGTTTAGCCAGCAAGTGGCTTCTTCAGTCCAGTGGAGAAAAATGGTGGAAGATAAGGAGGAATTTCAGATTATCAGTCCCCCAGCCTGCACAAGTGTCTCATTTATCAACTTGTCATTTTCTCTAGACCATTTATTCAACGTCATCATGTTGCTCAGTATACACTGTGTCCCTTAGACCATCATCATAGTTCAGTTTAATCGATACAGTAATAATCAACAAGACACTTGTCGTAAATTGTGTTCTGAAGCTTATATTTTGTGTAAGATAAATTTAGCCTAATCTTCTGGCCTTTCAGAGGATTACAACCAAGATATATATATATATATATATATATATATATATATATATATATATATATATATATATATATATATATATATATATATATATATATATATATATATATATATATATATATATATATATATATGTATGTAACTGGCATGAACAAGAGGTACTAAATTAATTAATGTATGGAGTTACATCGTATATACATCATGTGTTTAAAATAATATACATATTAAGTAAGTATTTGTAAATGTCTGGATACATATTTAGGTCACTTTCATATTATTTCCTGGGAGTACATGTATTCTCACTTGTATGACACTTTTTGTAGGAGTACGGAATAAAAATATTACCTAGAGTACCGAATGAGTTGAGTCGCGGTGCTCGGTAAATCTTACCATTTCTTTCCCTGATCCCTGACTTCTCCGGCAGGATGAACATACCATCCTACGGTCGTGGGCGGTGAAGGACTTCGCTCCCAACGTGCCTCAGTACGTGCAGGTGTTCAGACCGGAGAACAAATTGCACGTTAAGTTCGCGGAACACGTCGTATGTGAGGACGAGTTCAAGTACGCCCTGTTGGCCAACAATTGTATGAGCCCTGGCATCTCTACACTAGTTACCCTACTGCTGCACACTTCCCGTGGACAGTAAGTACTGCCGGACACCTTTCCAAGGGTTGTTCTGTGCCAACAAAGCCTTGCTGCTTGTGACATGCAGAGAGAGATACAATTTATTCGACGTATGTTACACTCACATATAGGCTGCCTCCCAACCAGTGAACCAGGTGTTAAGGGTTTAACGATCAATAGGGTACCCGTCGTTAAATCAGTATCTTGGTTCGTTGGCCAATCACAGACAAGCCCGCCAAAGCTGAAGCAACGTGGTTCATTTGCGGTAAGCATTGGCAGACTTGCCTACCTGCTGGCTGAGTACGGTGTACTCTGGCTTCTGCTTTGCTATCTGTCACCGTCGTGTACACTTATTAATATTCTGGCTGTACATATTGTACAAAGTGTACATCTGTATACAGTGGGTGAAGGCAAAATATACATTATAGTCTACTGATGAATTTGCTCCAATTCTCATTACGACCAGGTCTCACAGGCCATTTATTACCTGTGTTAGTAATAATGCTATACACTTCCCGTGTATAGACTTGTACTGCACCAAGCAATCCTCAGAGACTCGACCATCTCAGCTACATTTCACATCAATAAATCTGCTGAGTCTAGCCAAAACTTAATTGATTTATTGATCAGTTTTGATTTATTACTACACAGTTTTTTCCCGTGTTTCTTTTCGGTAAATTTTCTGTAATTTTATAAATTTTTTTAATAGGTAAAATCAAATTTGCCACAATTCAGTCAACTATTGCTAACTTTGCATAGTGATAGACGAACGACAACAAACTCCTAGTTTTTTGTTGTTCATCTATTTCTACTAACGTCTAAATCAATAGGTTGTGACTCTACTGGAACACAGTCATGACTCTGCTGATGCAAAGTTAGAACTGTCATTGCTAACACTTTCTTTTGCATCTGTCACCTTAACTGTCTCATCTCTCACCTTCACTGCCTCGCATCTCTCACCTTCACTGTCTCATCTCTCACCTTCACTGTCACATCTCTCACCTTCACTATCTCGCATCTCTCACCTTCACTATCTCGTATCTCTCACCTTCACTGTCTCATCTCTCACCTTCACTATCTCGCATCTCTCACCTTCACTGTCTCATCTCTCACTTTCACTATCTCGCATCTCTCACCTTCACTGTATCATCTCTCACCTTCACTATCTCGCATATCTCACCTTCACTGTCGCATCTCTCACCTTCACTATCTCGCATCTCTCACCTTCACTATCTCACATCTCTCACCTTCACTATCTCGCATCTCTCACCTTCACTGTCGCATCTCTCACCTTCACTATCTCGCATCTCTCACCTCCACTATCTCGCATCTCTCACCTTCACTATCTCGCATCTCTCACCTTCACTATCTCGCATCTCTCACCTTCACTATCTCGCATCTCTCACCTCCACTATCTCGCATCTCTCACATTCATTATCTCGCATCTCTCACCTTCACTATCGCATATCTCACCTTCAATATCTCGCATCTCTCACCTTCACTATCGCATCTTTCACCTTCACTATCGCATCTCTTACTTTCACTATCTCGCATCTCTCACCTTCACTATCGCATCTCTCACCTTCACTATCTCGCATCTCTCACCTTCACTATCGCATCTCTCACCTTCACTATCTCGCATCTCTCACCTTCACTATCGCATCTCTTACCTTCACTATCGCATGTCTTACCTTCACTATCGCATCTCTTACCTTCACTATCGCATCTCTTACCTTCACTCTCTCGCATCTCTTACCTTCACTATCGCATCACTAAATTTCACTATCGCATCTCTCACCTTCACTATCGCATCTCTTACCTTCTCTATCGAATCTCTTACCTTCACTATCGCATCTCTCACCTTCACTATTGCATCTTTTACTTTCACTATCGCATCTCTTTTCTTCAGAATCGCATCTCTCACCTTCACTATCGCATCTCTTACCTTCACTATCGCATCTCTTACCTTCACTATCGCATCTCTTACCTTCACTATCGCATCTCTCACCTTCACTATTGCATCTCTCGCCTTCACTATCGCATCTCTTATCTTCACTATTGCATCTTTTACTTTCACTATCGCATCTCTTTTCTTCAGTATCGCATCTCTCACCTTCACTATCGCATCTCTCACCTTCACTATCGCATCTCTTACCTTCACTATCGCATCTCTTACCTTCACTATCGCATCTCTTACCTTCACTATCGCATCTCTCACCTTCACTATCGCATCTCTCACCTTCACTATCTCGCATCTCTCACCTTCACTATCTCGCATCTCTCACCTTCACTATCTCGCATCTCTCACCTTCACTATCTCGCATCTCTCACCTTCACTATCGCATATCTCACCTTCACTATCTTGCATCTCTCACCTTCACTATCGCATCTTTCACCTTCACTATCGCATCTCTTACTTTCACTATCTCGCATCTCTCACCTTCACTATCGCATCTCTCACCTTCACTATCTCGCATCTCTCACCTTCACTATCGCATCTCTCACCTTCACTATCTCGCATCTCTCACCTTCACTATCGCATCTCTTACCTTCACTATCGCATGTCTTACCTTCACTATCGCATCTCATACTTTCACTATCGCATCTCTTACCTTCACTATCGCATCTCTTACCTTCACTCTCTCGCATCTCTTACCTTCACTATCGCATCACTAAATGTCACTATCGCATCTCTCACCTTCACTATCGCATCTCTTACCTTCTCTATCGAATCTCTTACCTTCACTATCGCATCTCTCACCTTCACTATTGCATCTCTCGCCTTCACTATCGCATCTCTTATCTTCACTATTGCATCTTTTACTTTCACTATCGCATCTCTTTTCTTCAGTATCGCATCTCTCACCTTCACTATCGGATCTCTCACCTTCACTATCGCATCTCTTACCTTCACTATCGCATCTCTTACCTTCACTATCGCATCTCTTACCTTCACTATCGCATCTCTCACCTTCACTATTGCATCTCTCGCCTTCACTATCGCATCTCTCACCTTCACTATCGCATCTCTTACCTTCACTATCGCATCTCTTACCTTCACTATCGCATCTCTCACCTTTACTATCTCGCATCTCTCACATTCACTATCTCGCATCTCTCACATTCACTATCTCGCATCTCTCACCTTCACTATCTCGCATCTCTCACATTCACTATCTCGCATCTCTCACCTTCACTATCGCATCTCTTACCTTCACTATCGCATGTCTTACCTTCACTATCGCATCTCTTACCTTCACTATCGCATGTCTTACCTTCACTATCGCATGTCTTACCTTCACTATCGCATCTCTTACCTTCACTATCGAATATCTTACCTTCACTATCGCATGTCTTACCTTCACTATCGCATCTCTTACCTACACTATCGCATGTCTTACCTTCACTATCGCATCTCTTACCTTCACTATCGCATGTCTTACCTTCACTATCGCATCTCTTACCTTCACTATCGCATCTCTCACCTTCACTATCGCATCTCTCACCTTCACTATCTCGCATCTTTCACCTTCACTATCGCATCTCTCACCTTCACTATCGCATCTCTCACCTTCACTATCTCGCATCTCTCACATTCACTATCTCGCATCTCTCACCTTCACTATCTCGCATCTATCACATTCACTATCTCGCATCTCTCACCTTCACTATCGCATCTCTTACCTTCACTATCTCGCATCTCTCACCTTCACTATCTTGCATCTCTCACCTTCACTATTGCATATTTCACCTTCACTATCTTGCATTTCTCACCTTCACTATCTCGCATCTCACACCTTCACTATCACATCTCTCACCTTCACTATCTCGCATCTCTCACCTTCACTATCTCGCATCTCTCACCTTCACTATCGCATCTCTCACTCTCACTATCGCATCTCTCACCTTCACTATCTCGCATCTCTCACCTTCACTATCGCATCTCTCACCTTCATTATCGCATCTCGCACCTTCACTATCGCATCTCTCACCTTCACTATCGCATCTCTCACCTTCACTATCGCATCTCTTACCTTCACTATCTCGCATCTCTCACCTTCACTATCGCATCTGTCACCTTCACTATCTCGCATCTCTCACCTTCACTATCGCATCTCTCACCTACACTATCTCGTATCTCTCACCTTCACTATCGCATCTCTTACCTTCACTCTCGCATGTCTCACCTTCACTATCGCATCTCTTACCGTCACTATCGCATCTCTCACCTTCACTATCGCATCTCTTACCTTCACTATCGCATCTCTTACCTTCACTATCGCATCTCTTACCTTCACTATCGCATCTCTCACCTTCACTATCGCATCTCTCACCTTCACTATCTCGCATCTCTCACCTTCACTATCTCGCATCTCTCACCTTCACTATCTCGCATCTCTTACCTTCACTATCGCATGTCTCACCTTCACTATCGCATCTCTTACCGTCACTATCGCATCTCTCACCTTCACTATCGCATCTCTTACCTTCACTATCGCATCTCTTACCTTCACTATCGCATCTCTTACCTTCACTATCGCATCTCTCACCTTCACTATCGCATCTCTCACCTTCACTATCTCGCATCTCTCACCTTCACTATCTCGCATCTCTCACCTTCACTATCTCGCATCTCTCACCTTCACTATCTCGCATCTCTCACCTTCACTATCGCATCTCTCACCTTCACTATCGCATCTCTCACCTTCACTATCTCGCATCTCTCACATTCACTATCTCGCATCTCTCACCTTCACTATCTCGCATCTCTCACATTCACTATCTCGCATCTCTCACCTTCACTATCGCATCTCTTACCTTCACTATCTCGCATCTCTCACCTTCACTATCTTGCATCTCTCACCTTCACTATTGCATTTCTCACCTTCACTATCTCGCATCTCACACCTTCACTATCACATCTCTCACCTTCACTATCTCGCATCTCTCACCTTCACTATCTCGCATCTCTCACCTTCACTATCGCATCTCTTACCTTCACCATCGCATCTCTCACCTTCACTATCGCATCTCTCACCTTCACTATCGCATCTCTTACCTTCACTATCTCGCATCTCTCACCTTCACTATCGCATCTGTCACCTTCACTATCTCGCATCTCTCACCTTCACTATCGCATCTCTCACCTACACTATCTCGCATCTCTCACCTTCACTATCGCATCTCTTACCTTCACTCTCGCATGTCTCACCTTCACTATTGCATCTCTTACCTTCACTCTCTCGCATCTCTTATCTTCACTATCGCATCTCTTACCTTCACTCTCTCGCATCTCTTATCTTCACTATCGCATTTCTCTCCTTCACTATCGCATCTCTTACCTTCACTATCGCATCTCTCACCTTCACTATCGCATCTCTTACCTTCACTATCGCATCTCTTACCTTCACTATCTCGCATCTCTCACCTTCACTATCTCGCATCTCTCACCTTCACTATCGCATATCTCACCTTCACTATCTTGCATCTCTCACCTTCACTATCTCGCATCTCACACCTTCACTATCACATCTCTCACCTTCACTATCTCGCATCTCTCACCTTCACTTTCTCGCATCTCTCACCTTAACTATCGCATCTCTCACCCTCACTATCGCATCTCTCACATTCACTATCTCGCATCTCTCACCTTCACTATCGCATCTCTCACCTTCATTATCGCATCCCTCACCTTCACTATCGCATCTCTCACCTTGACTATCTCGCATCCCTCACCTTTACTATCGCATCTGTCACCTTCACTATCTCGCATCTTTCACCTTCACTATCGCATCTCTCACTTTCACTATCTTGCATCTCTCACCTTCACTATCGCATCTCTTACCTTCACTATCGCATGTCTCACCTTCACTATCGCATCTCTTACCGTCACTATCGCATCTCTTACCTTCACTATCGTATCTCTTACCTCACTCTCTCGCATCTCTTACCTTCACTATCGCATCTCTTATCTTCACTATAGCATCTCTCATCTTCACTATCGCATCTCTTACCTTCACTATAGCATCTTTTACTTTCACTATCGCATCTCTTTTCTTCAGTATCGCATCTCTCACCTTCACTATCGCATCTCTCACCTTCACTATCGCATCTCTTACCTTCACTATCGCATCTCTTACCTTCACTATCGCATCTCTTACCTTCACTATCGCATCTCTCACCTTCACTATCGCATCTCTCACCTTCACTATCGCATCTCTTACCTTCACTATCGCATCTCTTACCTTCACTATCGCATCTCTTACCTTCACTATCGCATCTCTTACCTTCACTATCGCATCTCTCACCTTCACTATCGCATCTCTCACCTTCACTATCGCATCTCTTACTTTCACTATCGCATCTCTCACCTTCACTATCGCATCTCTTACCTTCACTATCACATCTCTTACCTTCACCATCGCATCTCTTACCCTAATATACTAGGTAATTCTCACTACACTCGTGTATATTGCTTAAGTGGTCTCAGAATTTAATTCTCAGTATAGTTTACATTACTTAAGAAAGTGCTCTCAGAATTTAATTCTCAGTAGTTTATATTAAGATGGTGCTCCCGGAAACGTTCAGAATTTAATTCTCAGTAGTTTATATTAAGATGGTGCTCCCGGAAACGTTCAGAATTTAATTCTCAGTAGTTTATATTAAGATGGTGCTCCCGGAAACGTTCAGAATTTAATTCTCACTTTAACTATCGTTAATAATAGTTATAAGAGATTGTCTTTTTTTTTCAATTCAGATTTTTCTTTCCAAGAGTTTTGGATTAATTTGGATCGATTTTCAACATGATTCAAAGGGCTGGATTTTTTTGTTTTCAACTCTGCCTTAATGCAGTTTTCTGACAGCTTTGGCCTATTATGTTTGGCTATCAGCAGACGGAGGATCGAGCCTTCACCACGTCTTGCGCTGAATGATCCGCGTGACTTATATTGTGAATAAACTAATATGAATATTGATTCTACGAGAGACTGATGATCCCTGTTGTGGTGATGGTGGTGAGACTGGTAGTAATTGTGGTGGTGATGGTGGTGAGACTGGTAGTAATTGTTGTGGTGATGGTGGTGAGACTGGTAGTAATTGTGGTGGTGATGGTGGTGAGACTGGTAGTAATTGTGGTGGTGATGGTGGTGAGACTGGTAGTAATTGTTGTGGTGATGGTGGTGAGACTGGTAGTAATTGTTGTGGTGATGGTGGTGAGACTGGTAGTAATTGTGGTGGTGATGGTGGTGAGACTGGTAGTAATTGTTGTGGTGATGGTGGTGAGACTGGTAGTAATTGTGGTGGTGATGGTGGTGAGACTGGTAGTAATTGTGGTGGTGATGGTGGTGAGACTGGTAGTAATTGTGGTGGTGATGGTGGTGAGACTGGTAGTAATTGTTGTGGTGATGGTGGTGAGACTGGTAGTAATTGTTGTGGTGATGGTGGTGAGACTGGTAGTAATTGTTGTGGTGATGGTGGTGAGACTGGTAGTAATTGTGGTGGTGATGGTGGTGAGACTGGTAGTAATTGTTGTGGTGATGGTGGTGAGACTGGTAGTAATTGTTGTGGTGATGGTGGTGAGACTGGTAGTAATTGTGGTGGTGATGGTGGTGAGACTGGTAGTAATTGTGTGGTGATGGTGGTGAGACGGGGAGTAATTGTGGTGGTGATGGGGGAGAGACTGGTAGTAATTGTTGTGGTGATGGTGGTGAGACTGGTAGTAATTGTGGTGGTGATGGTGGTGAGACTGATAGTAATTGTGGTGGTGATGGTGGTGAGACTGGTAGTAATTGTGGTGGTGATGGTGGTGAGACTGGTAGTAATTGTTGTGGTGATGGTGGTGAGACTGGTAGTAATTGTTGTGGTGATGGTGGTGAGACTGGTAGTAATTGTGGTGGTGATGGTGGTGAGACTGGTAGTAATTGTGGTGGTGATGGTGGTGAGACCGGTAGTAATTGTTGTGGTGATGGTGGTGAGACTGGTAGTAATTGTTGTGGTGATGGTGGTGAGACTGGTAGTAATTGTTGTGGTGATGGTGGTGAGACTGGTAGTAATTGTGGTGGTGATGGTGGTGAGACTGGTAGTAATTGTTGTGGTGATGGTGGTGAGACTGGTAGTAATTGTGGTGGTGATGGTGGTGAGACTGGTAGTAATTGTTGTGGTGATGGTGGTGAGACTGGTAGTAATTGTTGTGGTGATGGTGGTGAGACTGGTAGTAATTGTGGTGGTGATGGTGGTGAGACTGGTAGTAATTGTGGTGGTGATGGTGGTGAGACCGGTAGTAATTGTTGTGGTGATGGTGGTGAGACTGGTAGTAATTGTTGTGGTGATGGTGGTGTGACTGGTAGTAATTGTTGTGGTGATGGTGGTGAGACTGGTAGTAATTGTGGTGGTGATGGTGGTGAGACTGGTAGTAATTGTGGTGGTGATGGTGGTGAGACTGGTAGTAATTGTTGTGGTGATGGTGGTGAGACTGGTAGTAATTGTGGTGGTGATGGTGGTGAGACTGGTAGTAATTGTGGTGGTGATGGTGGTGAGACTGGTAGTAATTGTTGTGGTGATGGTGGTGAGACTGGTAGTAATTGTGGTGGTGATGGTGGTGAGACTGGTAGTAATTGTTGTGGTGATGGTGGTGAGACTGGTAGTAATTGTTGTGGTGATGGTGGTGAGACCGGTAGTAATTGTGGTGGTGATGGTGGTGAGACTGGTAGTAATTGTGGTGGTGATGATGGTGAGACTGGTAGTAATTGTGGTGGTGATGGTGGTGAGACCGGTAGTAATTGTTGTGGTGATGGTGGTGAGACTGGTAGTAATTGTGGTGGTGATGGTGGTGAGACTGGTAGTAATTGTGGTGGTGATGGTGGTGAGACTGGTAGTAATTGTTGTGGTGATGGTGGTGAGACTGGTAGTAATTGTGGTGGTGATGGTGGTGAGACCGGTAGTAATTGTTGTGGTGATGGTGGTGAGACTGGTAGTAATTGTGGTGGTGATGGTGGTGAGACTGGTAGTAATTGTGGTGGTGATGGTGGTGAGACTGGTAGTAATTGTGGTGGTGATGGTGGTGAGACTGGTAGTAATTGTTGTGGTGATGGTGGTGAGACCGGTAGTAATTGTTGTGGTGATGGTGGTGAGACTGGTAGTAATTGTGGTGGTGATGGTGGTGAGACTGGTAGTAATTGTGGTGGTGATGGTGGTGAGACTGTAGTAATTGTGGTGGTGATGGTGGTGAGACTGGTAGTAATTGTTGTGGTGATGGTGGTGAGACTGGTAGTAATTGTTGTGGTGATGGTGGTGAGACTGGTAGTAATTGTGGTGGTGATGGTGGTTAGACTGCTAGTAATTGTGGTTGTGTTGGTGGTGAGACTGGTAGTAATTGTGGTTGTGTTGGTGGTGAGACTGGTAGTAATTGTGGTTGTGTTGGTGGTGAGACTGGTAGTAATTGTGGTTGTGTTGGTAGTGAGACTGGTAGTAATTGTGGTTGTGTTGGTGATAGTGGTGGTATTAGGGCATGGATAGGGGCACTAACCTTTGCTTATGCCCACCCAGGGAAGGGCAGGCGTCACAGGAGGACTGGCATCGCCTGTATGGGAAGTGTTCCGGCAACGAGATCTACCACATCAAACTGTGCGACTCCCGCTTCTTCGGGGAGTACGAAGGGAAGAGCTTCACCTACGCCAGCTTCCACTCCCACAGGAAGTTAGTTAAGCTTCTTCCTTCCTTCCTACTGACTTTGCTTATGTGACATTGATGCCACATTGATGCCACATACAGATTTAACATTAATGCTACATTGATGCCGCGTACAGATCTGACAGTGATGCCACATCTGTTTATGTTGATCATTAATCTAAACCTTTTTACAAATGGAAATACATGTGTTAATGAATTATTATTTGGGGTTTGCCAGCTAATTATTCATGTTATTCATTGATGGCTGTACAAAATATTACAGTCAGGAAACAAACTGAGAAAATGAACAGAATTCCAGAAATATGGAACCAAATTTTGACTGGAAATTACTGATTATTCCGTCCATTTCAACGCTGGTATGAGAGGAGTGTTGTAGAGGTGGCCATAATGTCCCCCTTCCCTTCGGGTCTATACACTGGTTCCCTCACTCCTTTGTGTTAAGAACTCAAAGGCTATAATCATAACCATAATTTTTAAAGAGGTAAGCCAGTGGAAGGCCTCGGTCAGATGATCAAAAGCTCCAGCTGTGGGTCATCATATGACTGAGACCCGCGTCTGGAAATGTCCTGTTTCCAGACAGACATTACCTACCTCTTGTGTTAGTGTGACTGTAAATGATCCAAGTCGGACCGAAACGTCGTGGTAAGATCCTCTCTCCTATGTGCGGGTTGTTTGTGTATTGTTCCAGTCTCGCAGAATCGAGAATTATGCCATAATTAATTCAAACACTGACATTGAAAATTCTAAATTAGACGTAATACAAATGGAAGATTTCTAATTATTTTGAACATGATAGAGAGTAGAGTGACCAACCATAATTGATGTGACCATTTTGTCAACTATTCTGTCGATTCATTAACGTGGGTTGAGGCTTCATATTTCCATTTGACCCCTTTTATGCTTCATAAAAGAATATAAGAATGGAGGAACACTGCAGTAGGCCTACTGGCACATACTTGGCAGGTCCTCAAACCCAAACCCACTAACAAAAGTAATTGCCCATACTATTTTAGTGCCATCCAAACATGAATATATATGATCCATATAACGAAATGCTTTGTCAGTCAGGAAACACTGTTGCCAGCAGTGACTTGTCATAAATGATAACATCGTTTGGGCAAACAAAAAACATCAAAATATTATTCGGTTTAAAATTCCAACTTACTTCGATGGAATTTTTCTCGATTTTCGCCGTTAAAAAATTTTTTGACTTCTGAGTGTTTTGTAATTTTTTTTTTGTCTCAGCTGTCAAAGCTTCACTTTTTTTTTTACTTGAGAAAGAAGTATTAATGCTTTTCAGAGCCAGAAAAGCTGAGCTCTATAAAACCTGTCAATATTGTAACCCTGAAAGTCTCGCTACTTCAGCGTAAATCAGTGTCGTAAAACCCAAACTGACATATGTAAACAATTCTCAATTGTGATTTCAGTTATCATAAAAGCTATAGTTATATTTTCAGTGGCTAAAATGTAATCTTTGAAGATTATTTTTCAACCCCACTGAATAATAGTGCAAAATCTCTAAAATTAACCTGATTTAGTTAGATGTATCTTATTTCTGTGTTGCTGCCGGAAGTGATGTTTAGCAGGTTAGTGGCGAGGGAGTACCAGCTGGAGCACCAGCTGGAGCACCAGCCGGAGCACCAGCTGGAGCACCAGCCGGAACACCAGCTGGAACACCAGCTGGAGCACCAGCCGGAACACCAGCTGGAACGCAATTATCACTGACCAAATCTGTGGCCAAAAGCATTTTTCTGTGTTGACAACAGATATTACTGAGGGAGGGGGGAAATTCCTGCATCAGAAAGCTTTCCACAGCATATTACTTTGATATGATTTCCATTTTACATGGATTTGCAAAAAAAAATACGATTGACATAATTAAAAACGATAATTTCCATCTGACTTCAGGCACTGGCATATTATTGTACCTTGCATGGATAAGGGGAAGGATTTAAATCCACAGATGGTTAGTAAACACCCAGGGGAAGTGACGAGGTAGAGATGATGTAATCAGTCCATAAACCTTGGAGAAATAGTTTGAGGTGGTCAGTCCCTCAGCCTAGAGAAGAGCTCAGCTCCATAGTCTGGATTGTTCTACAGGTTGAGGGACTGACAACCTCAACTATTTATCCAAGGTTGATGGAATGATTACATCTTTACCTCGTCACTTCCCTTACCTACAGTCAATTCTATATTTAACTGAAGAAGTCTACCGTGTAGGCGAAACGTTTCAACAGTAATGATTCCCAAATGTTGCACATGCGTCTTACCTATCAACATGTCGGTATCTTATTCCGTTTTCAACACACAAGGTAACCAATACGTATTTACATTGTTTCTTGTGAATGTAAATCACTGGTTGTGAGCCTTGGTGAGTCTTCTATACAAATCCCAAAAATTTCCTTGTTATTTTCTCATATTTCCATCATAAATCTTTAGGTTATTGATTATTCACAGCAACAAAAATACACGTGAAACATCACACTTAACCTTCACTAATTTATGTGTTTAATTTGAATTTGTTTCAAAATTTAGATCGGGTTCTTAACTTTGAGAATCATGCAGAGGAGATGGAGCAGACGACAGTGCTTGCTGGCACCGTCACTGCCACATGATGTGCAGTTATGCTCTGCAGTGACCTCTACACCTTCATAGCTACGGTGTTCTGTGACCTTTACACTGTTAGATACTGCAATAACACTTGTTTATTATTGCAAAACACAAAATCTAAATAAAAATACGATGAAAAGATAGGTATTATAGCCAGTTTGACTTCATTTCAGTGTATTAGAGCCACCCTCCTCCTTTTTGGTGACGTGATTACCAACCGTTGTTAGGGTTTGTATAAGACCTACGGGTTTATTGCTTCCCCATCAATATAACAATAATAATGTGCTGGTAATTAATCCACCGTCGTGCCCCAGTCTTCCCAGTGGTGACTGCTGATCTTTGCATTTCTTAGGTATGGCGTGGCTTTGGTAGGGGTGAGACCCGCTGAACTGCCAGAGTTCTACGAGGACACCATACTGCTGAACCCCGGCCCCAGACACATCATGAAAAAGACAGATATGTGCTTCTACATGAGCATTACCAAAGAAGAAAACAGTGCCTTTGTAGTGGGAACCAACACCAGCACCACGCAGGAGACCGTCGACTCCTCCTCCAAGGACCCGGAGAAAGGCAACTTGGAGAGGAGTGAGGCGCAGGATCCCACACCCAAGCCGAGATCAGGTAAGACATTTTATCTCTCTCACTCGACAACTCTGGGACAAGTTGGGGGAATGGTTTATCAATGCATATCTTGCCCTAAACTAAACTCCACTGTAGACATTTTAATTACTTATTCCCCCCTCTTTCTGTCGCTTAAATTTTTCCTTTATGGCATTTTATTTTTATATTAGTTTCCTTTTTAAGTCAGCGTTGATGGAGCGTCATGGTAGGTAAACAAGGGAGGTCCTCTATGCTCTCCCTGAGTCAGTGACACAAGTCACTAGCTTTGTACGTGCCCCTTCATGCGAGGTGTTTGCTAGCGTGAAGAACCTTCTTTTAAGTAAACTACAACTGGTGCTTTTCACTTGTAGGCCGACGCCGCGTGCTGCTCAGACTACGACGCCACGGTAGGACTGCCAAGCCTCGCGCTCTGGTAGCATCACACACTTGCTCCCGCTCTCTGTGGATGCATTTTAGGCACTAACGGCAGCTTAGTTCAGACTTTTTACGCCACTGATCACTGATCCTAGATGCTTCTTCACCAGTTCTTCTGCTGCTATAGTTTTAAATTAAAGTTAGAATTTCGTACCCAGTTTATTCACAAAATTATAATTTTGTGCTTAAATATGTGACGTGTAAAGTAATCAACATGTGTCTGGCAGACTTCGCAGGTATGCAGTGTAGAGGTATACAGCGTACAGGGTATACAGTGTAGAGGTATACAGCGTACAGGGTATACAGTGTAGAGGTATATAGCGTACAGGGTATACAGTGTAGAGGTATACAGCGTACAGGGTATACAGTGTAGAGGTATACAGTTGTTAAACACTGAAACCTACGTCGTGTGTTATATAAATCGAAGCTTAGTACTCTCATCTGGTAGTGAAGTTCTCTCAAGGTCGCTCTAATTCTTTGGGTGTTGTCATTCTTCTGAGGAATCTAGAGCAACAAAACACAAGTTTGACTATTAAGATTCATGTGCAACAGTTGGCCATCTTTATTGTTGAAACATATCGCTTACACAGAAGTCTTCCCCAGTCATATGCAGAGGCAGCAGGTTTAGTGATGAAATGAACATGTGTAACAGTCCGTCACCACTATACTTACTGCCTCTGCACCTGACTGAAGAAGCCTACTGTGTAGGCGGAACGTTTCAGCAATAAAGATACCCAAATGTTGCACATGTGTCTTAATCATCAACTTGTCGATATGTTATACCATTTTCAACACACTATTTTAATTTCCAGTCATTCGTGTTATTTTCGACTCTTGCACTCACACCAAACCCAGGTGATGTTCTCCATTATCTCAGTTCAGATTCGTCGTCTGCTAGAGACATTTTTTTCAATGGTTCATTTTTACATAATTAGGTCTCAAAAGAGGCCTAATTTATTTATATACTTTTTCTTAGTTTACTTAAGCTAGTTACCACACCAAGTACCTATCTAGGCAACCTTTAGCCTGCCAGCATTTCGGTCGCTGAATTATCCCAGTAAGGTATCCCCGTATTGCATAACCTTAGTCTCTTCTTCCTCGATGCACGTGAAATGATTAGTGCAGAGTGTGGCATAAGTTTATAATGCCGTTTATAATACTTGGAGTGTACCTGGAGAGAGTTTCGGAGGTCAACGCCCCCGCGGCCCGGTCTGAGACCAGGCCTCGTGGTGGATCAGGGTCTGATCAACCAGGTTGTGATGTTGCAGAGGTCTGAGCTGTGCTCAGACCTCTGCAACACAATTATCCTCAAATATTTGTTAAGTTATACCATGAATTAAGGAAAGATCCTGGACTTCACCTTACGAAAGCAGACAAAGCAAGTGCGATAGTAATTATGGACAAGGAACATTATAGGGGGAAAAAATTATGATATTAAGACACAGGGAAACTCACTCGCCTCTGAAGACTCAGCAAATGAAGGATCGTGTTATCTGACATTTATCTATATACCAAACTGAGAATTTTTGTAAATAACGAAGTGGAATCTGAACCGTGGACATGATAACTCTGAGACTCACAGCTGTGGCGTGCTGATGATCATGTTGATGAAGGTAAACAACACCGACAGGCTTACGTATGAGAAACGTAAACAACTTTTGGTAAGTTTACTGTCGAGACGTTTCTCCTGCACAACAGGTTACTTCAGACGAAGGTCGACAAATGGTTCAGACACCTGCACAACACCTGCGTGTCTTTAGTGTGGAAACAGTTCTCCAACCACTGGCTTCCTCAGTCCAGATGTAGGAACACTTGTTAAGTTCACTTTCCGACATAATAATATTAATAACAATAACAATAATAATAATAATAATAATAATAATAATAATAATAATAATAATAATAATTAATAATTAATAATAATAATAATTAATAGTAATAATGAAGGAGGGGTGTTAATGTTGCAGTTTAAAAACTGTAGTGTAAAGCACCCTTCTGGCAAGACAGTGATGGAGTGAATGATGGTGAAAGTTTTTCTTTTTCGGGTCACCCTGCCTTGGTGGGAATCGGCCGGTGTGATAATAAAATAAATAAAATAATTTAATAATAATGATTAATAATTATTAATAATAATAATTAATAATAATAATAATAATAATAATAATAATAATAATAATAATAATAATTATAATAATAATGATAATTAATAATAATACTAATAATAATACTAATACTAATAATAATAATAACAAGGAAGGTATTGAGCTTTTGTTGACAACTCAGACTTCTTACAGCCGCGGTTCAAGTCTCCTTCGAATGAGCTGAAGACGTTCCTCAGAGGAGCTGTAGAATGACGAGTCACTTAATTAACCTTCCCCCAAAGGAGCTTATATATGTCAAGTATTTCACATTTTCACTGAAATGTGATAGGTTAATCACGTTTGTTGGGTGTATCACCTGCGGCTCATGTGGTCTATTCAAATTCTATATATCCCTATTATCTGCAGCTAACACTAGCCAATATGAGTTTGGCCAGAGTTACCTGGGTATTGTCACTGACTCAAATACCCCTAGCTTCTAGTAGGGGATGTTTGACCCCGTAAATGATGTTTTGATTTGGCTATTTCCCCAGATACGTCGTAATAATGTTCTATCACTAGCAACGTGTCGTTATAGCCATTTTTCACTACCACCATTCGTATTGTTCATGGTAGGGGGAAATCTCCCCCAAATCTTCGATTACGCCTGAGTGCACACTGCCGAACTTGTTCATTAACCTTTATCGTGACTTCACCGCTGATTACGTTACTCGTATTTACACTAATTCACCTCCTATTGGAGACTGTCAGTGTTTCAGAGTATACGAACGCACAATTCACTGCAATCTTTGTTAAAATAATAATAATAATAATAATAATAATAATAATAATAATAATAATAATAATAATAAAGAAGAATGATAATAATAATAATAATAATAATAATAATAATAATAATAATAATAATAATAAAGAAGAATGATAATAATAATAATAATAATAATAATAATAATAATAATAATAATAATAATAATAATAATAATAATAATATCTTTATTTCTACAAGTACATGTACAAGGTGTACAGGCCTAGCTGACATCAATGACATACTACTGCATAAAAAAGCCGCTTGTTATGCACAGCATTTCCGGCAAATTAGGTCAGTTTTGTCCCAGGATGCGACCCACACCAGTCGACTAACACCCAGGTACCCATTATTACTGATGGGTGGACATACAGTAAGGAAGCACGCCCAATGTGTCCACCCCTTTGCCGGGATTTGAACCCAGACCCTCAACGTGTGAGGCGAGAGCTTTTGCCACCAGGCCACGGGCCTGGGAGGTTCCATGACACATTCACTCTGTGTACTTAAAGCAAGTTTACTTCTCGAGCTCTGCGGGGTGTCACAGCTCCTCATCCCCCAAAGGAAACGCGGACTTCAGCTTAATAGACATTCATTGCTAGCTTTTGCAGCAGATTTCATTCTAGAATCTCTGTTTCTTGGAATTCTAGGCGGGTGTGAGGAACTTTAATACCCCTAGCTAGTAGATCAAGTGGGGTGCAGGTTTTCGTGTATTTTTCCTGTCATATGGAAAGAGCCATTGACCCAGGCTTAAAAAGTATGTAAGTTTCCTCGTCTTCTAACATCATCTTCATTTTTCCACTGTAATCTACCTTGTCCATAATTACTATCACATTTGCTTTGTCTGTTTCGTAAGGTGAAGTCCAGGATCTTTCCTTAATTCATGGTATAACTTAACAAATATTTGAAGACAATTGTAACCTCTGCAAAACAATTGTCCTCAAAGATTTAAGTTATACCATGAATTAAGGAAAGATCCTGGACTTCACCTTACGAAACAGACAAAGAAAATGTGATAGTAATTATAGACAAGGTAGATTATAGTTGAGAAATGAACTTATCAGAAGACGAGGGAACTTACGTGCCTCTTAACCACGTATGTGCAGTTGGCCAGTAATTCTGGTAAATAGACGTGGCTTGTGACGCCTCTCCTCAAAAACGGCTTTAATAACGCTGTTGTGGGAGGGAGAAAGAAGATGGCTCACAAGCCCCTCTGACAGGCTGACCCTCTTTGGAAAGGGTCATTTAAGGGGGATATCACCCCATTCATAAACTGGGGATTTTTCTCCACGCCAGTACGGAGAAAGTTGAAAATCAGGAATTTGATGTAATCAGTCCCTCAGCCTGGAGTCGATGTAATATAATCAATCTATCAAAAGGACTGATAACATCGGCTCCAGGCTGAGGGACTGATTACATCAAACTCCTTCTGATCTTCAGCCATTCTTCTCTGTATTGAACAGAGGAAGCCACTGGTTGACGAAAAGTTTTCACAGTAAAGACACGAATACAGGCGAATAGAACACTGGCAACAGAAGCAGTATTGAAGTGATCAGTCCCACCGCCTGGGTATGATGTGGTCAATTCCTCAATATTTGGCAAAAGGGGATCAGTCCCTAAAGACAGATGATCTCATCGCCTCCCATCGAGGAAAGGCCTGATCACCACATAAACTTGCCGTGCCTCCATGTGAACCTGCCGTGTCTGTACGTGAACTTGCCGTGCCAGCACGTGAACCTACCGTGCCTCCACGAACCTGTCATGAACCTGTCAACCTGCCGTGCCTCCCCGGGAACCTGTCGTGCCTCCATGAACCTGCCGTGCCTCCATGAACCTGTCGTCCCTCCATGAACCTGCCGTCCCTCCATGAACCTGCCGTGCCTCCATGAACCTGCCGTGCCTCCATGAACCTGTCGTCCCTCCATGAACCTGCCGTCCCTCCATGAACCTGCCGTGCCTCCATGAACCTGCCGTCCCTCCATGAACCTGCCGTGCCTCCATGAACCTGCCGTGCCTCCATGAACCTGCCGTGCCTCCATGAACCTGTCGTCCCTCCATGAACCTGCCGTCCCTCCATGAACCTGCCGTGCCTCCATGAACCTGCCGTCCCTCCATGAACCTGCCGTGCCTCCACATGAACCCGCCGTGCCTCAACATGAACCTGCCGTACCTCCACATGAACCTGCCGTGCCTCAATGAACCTGCCGTGCCTCAATGAACATGCCATGCCTCAATGAATCTACCGTGCCTCAACATAAACCTGCCGTGCCTCCATGAACCCGCCGTTCTTCAACATGAACTTGCCGTGGTTCTATATGAACCTGCCGTGCCACCATGAGCCTGCCGTACCTCAACATGAACCTGCCGTGGTTCTACATGAACCTGCCGTACCTCCACAGGAACCTGCCGTGCCTCAACATAAACCTACCGTGCCTCCATGAACCTGCCGTACCTCAACATGAACCTGCCGTGGTTCTATATGAACCTGCCGTGCCTCCATGAACCCGCCGTGCCTCCATGAACCTGCCGTGCTTCCACATGAACCTGTCGTGCCTCCATGAACCTGCCGTGCCTCCATGAACCTGCCGTGCCTCCACATGAACCTGCCGTGCCTCCATGAACCCGCCGCGCCTCCATGAACCTGCCGTGCCTCCACATGAACCTGCCGTGCCTCCATGAACCAGCCGTGCCTCCATGAACCTGTCGTGCCTCCACATGAACCTGTCGTACCTCCACATGAACCTGCCGTGCCTCCACATGAACCTGCCGTACCTCCACATGAACCTTCCGTGTCTCCATGAGCCTGCCGTGCCTCCACATGAAATTGCCGTACCTCCATATGAACATGTCGTGTCTCCACATGAACCTGCCGTGCCTCCACATGAAATTGCCGTACCTCCACATGAACCTGCCGTGCCTCCACATGAACCTGCCGTGCCTCAATGAACCTGCCGTGCCTCAATGAACATGAATCTACCGTGCCTCAACATAAACCTGCCGTGCCTCCATGAACCTGCCGTTCTTCAACATGAACTTGCCGTGGTTCTATATGAACCTGCCGTGCCACCATGAGCCTGCCGTGCCTCAACATGAACCTGCCGTGGTTCTACATGAACCTGCCGTACCTCCACAGGAACCTGCCGTGCCTCAACATAAACGTACCGTGCCTCCATGAACCTGCCGTACTTCAACATGAACCTGCCGTGGTTCTATATGAACCTGCCGTGCCTCCATGAACCTGCCGTGCTTCCACATGAACCTGTCGTGCCTCCATGAACCTGCCGTGTCTCCATGAACCTGCCGTGCCTCCACATGAACCTGCCGTGCCTCCATGAACCCGCCGTGCCTCCATGAACCTGCCGTGCCTCCACATGAACCTGCCGTGCCTCCATGAACCAGCCGTGCCTCCATGAACCTGTCGTGCCTCCACATGAACCTGCCGTACCTCCACATGAACCTGCCGTGCCTCCACATGAACCTGCCGTACCTCCACATGAACCTTCCGTGTCTCCATGAGCCTGCCGTGCCTCCACATGAAATTGCCGTACCTCCATATGAACATGTCGTGCCTCCACATGAACCTGCCGTGCCTCCACATGAAATTGCCGTACCTCCACATGAACCTGCCGTGCCTCCACATGAACCTGCCGTGCCTCCACATGAATCTGCCGTGCCTCAGTATGAACCTGCCGTGCCTCTACATGAACCTGCCGTGGTTCTACATGAACCTGCCGTACCTCAGAATGAACCTGCCGTACCTCAACATGAACCTGCCATGCCTCCATGAATCTGCCGTGCATCAATATGAGTCTGTCGTGCCTCAACATGACCCTATCGTGCCTCCACATGAACCTGCCGTACCTCCACATGAACCTGCCGTGCCTCCATGAACCCACCGTGCCTCCATGAACCTGTCGTGCCTCCATGAACCTGTCGTGCCTCCATGAACCTGTCGTGCCTCCACATGAACCTGCCGTACCTCCACATGAACCTGCCGTGCCTCCATTAACCCGCCGTGCCTCCATGAACCTGTGGTGCCTCCACATGAACCTGCCGTGCCTCCATGATCCTGCCGTGCCTCCATGAACCTGTGGTGCCTCCACATGAACCTGCCGTGCCTCCATGAACCTGTCGTGCCTCCATGAACCTGTGGTGCCTCCACATGAACCTGCCGTGCCTCCACATGAACCTGCCGTGCCTTCATGAACCCGCCGTGCCTCCATGAACCTGTCGTGCCTCAACATGACCCTATCGTGCCTCCACGTGAACCTGCCGTACCTTAACATGAACCTGCCGTACCTCAACATATTTAAGAATGTTCCGCAGTGAAAGGAAGCGACCGTTGAGTTAGCAGCACAATGCACAAGGCCTTTAGAAGCTAGAAAGTCCTGCTGTAGGCCTGCATGCGGCACCTCGTGTGTCTGGTAGACCTAGTCTAGGCTAAGATACTAAGTCTATATCTAATCCTTATAAAATAATAACGTTAATGCATTAAAAGTAATTCCCTGCTTATATAAATCAACTAGCTAAAATTCTTGTAGCGTCACCCTGCATGGCTTTTGGTGGTAGATGTAAAGTAAATATTGGTAGCCAGTGCCCTTCCAGAGTACACACGGGGGTCAAATATTGGTAGCCAGCGTCCTTCCCGAGTACACAAGGGGGTCAAATATTGGTAGCCAGCGTCCTTCCCGAGTACACACGGGGGTCAAATATTGGTAGCCAGCGTCCTTCCCGAGTACACAAGGGGTCAAATATTGGTAGACAGAGTACACACGGGGGTCAAATATTGGTAGCCAGCGTCCTTCCCGAGTACACACGGGGGTCAAATATTGGTAGCCAGCGTCCTTCCCGAGTACACAAGGGGTCAAATATTGGTAGCCAGCGTCCTTCCCGAGTACACACGGGGGTCATCCTTCTACCTCACCTCTCGCTGCTCCATAGCTATAACTACACACATTCCCCAGAATACACACGAAGAACTACACATTGTCAACACATACTCTGCTCGACATGTTTAAGCCGCCAACACAACAATCAAAGTGCCAACCAGACAAACATTCACTGGATGACAACAATATTTTCGCACACACACAGGTCGCTAGAACTCAAAGTGCTTCGTTCACTCAAACATTCAGTAGAACCATACCCCCGGCCGGGATTGAACCCGCGGTCATAGAGTCTCAAAACTCCAGCCCGTCGCGTTAGCTCTACACGTAGCCACAATAAGATTATTCTAGGTAACTTGTACAATTACAGAGGTTGTGCTAACTTTCCTATGGTGTAGAAATATACCTAGTTGGATGAATCTTATTGTGGCTAGCTGGTCTATGAACGCTGGAGTTTTGAGACTCATGACCGCGGGTAATCCCGGGGGGGTACATTCAGTAGAAAACGATGCTCACACGTGTTGCACTCCCCGTGCTTTATTCTAAACTTGTAAATTATTGGAAGGAGATACGTAAACCTTCATGAACCTGCCATATACGGGGTCATGGTCATTCAACTAAAAGGTAATTATTTGCTTACATCACAGCTTCAAAAGCTTAAATTTTATACTGTCAAAACTGTACGACAATGGCAGAGTTTGTCTTCACTGGTGATCCCAGTGTTTATCATGCAACCTTAAATTTGTGAGGTGGAGATAGGAAAAGTGGTTAGCCATGAGGTAAGCCTTTTGAGACGAGGCTACGAATAGCGATTAGCCATGAGGTAAAGGTGCTAGAAGCGAGGAGCAGCAGCTGAGGGCTGGGTTCGTACCCTCCCAGACAGATGGGTAGGTAGACAAAGCCATGCAGGGTACTCGCACCACCAGAGGAAAGGTACCAGCGGTACCACACCACTACCTCCAACAGCTTCTAACCGTGACCCAGGCCTCTCCCTTCCAGTCTCTGTCAACGAACTTCAGAAGAAGTTGGAGGAGGAGGTGGACCGCAGAAGGGAGAAGTGGGAGGAGGAACAAGGAAGACACATCTCTGGAGAGGAAGCTCTCATGTCGTCTACCAGGAGGAACCTCATCCAGCAAGAAGGGGAGGGTAAGTCTTGAGCCACACAGCTCTTACTAGTTAGTCCCGACACTCTTACACTTAGTTAATAGTCTCAGCACTCTTAGCTAATGATTAGTCCCGACACTCTTACACTTAGTTAATAGTCTCAGCACTCTTAGCTAATGATTAGTCTCGACACTCTTACATTTAGTTAATAGTCTCAGCACTTTTAGCCAATGATTAGTCTCGACACTCTTACACTTAGTTAATAGTCTCAGCACTCTTAGCTAATGATTAGTCTCGACACTCTTACATTTAGTTAATAGTCTCAGCACTCTTAGCTAATGATTAGTCTCGACACTCTTACATTTAGTTAATAGTCTCAGCACTCTTAGCTAATGATTAGTCTCGACACTCTTACATTTAGTTAATAGTCTCAGCACTCTTAGCTAATGATTAGTCTCGACACTCTTACATTTAGTTAATAGTCTCAGCACTCTTAGCCAGTGATTAGTCCCGACACTCTTACACTTAATTAATAGTCTCAGCACTCTTAGCCAATGATTAATCTCGACACTCTTACACTTAGTTAATAGCCCTGGCACTCTTTGCATAGTTAAGTGTTGCCCCCGGCACTTTAATACTTATTATTAAGGCTTCAAATCGGGTACTAAATCTAGTTAACGATTAGTCTTGGTACTCTTACATTTAAGGGTTAGTAGCAATATCACTTTCATTTAAAAGGGCTCCTTCCCATTCTTACACTTAAAGAGTTCACCGTCCACTTTTACACGTAGTAAGTGGGTGGAATGTCAAGGACATGGGAGGTGAATATTTCACTTTAAACTTACGTATCTTGAAGACGAGGGGACGAAGCATGTTTCACTCACGAAATCGAAACGTTTCGATTGCAAAACTAATCAAACAAGAGGTGTGATTCGAACCCACGACAGGCGGGTTTCATGATTTGCCTGCCGTGGGTTCTAGTCCAACCAACCCGATTAGTTGTTTGGTGTAAGCTGCTATGTTACACCCTGACTCCAGCGTAATGAGGATCAACATACTGACCAACATGCTGACCAAGATAATAACCAACATACTAACAAACTAACCAACATACTGATCAACATTTTAATCAACATACTGATCAACATTAATATGTTGATCAGTATGATAAGATAAACGTACTAACCAAGATACTGACCAACATACTAACCAACATAGCAATCAACATACTGGCCAACATACTAATCAACGTACTAACCAACATGGTGACCAACATACTAACCAACATGATAACCAACATGGTGACCAACATGGTGACCAACATGCTGACCAACATACTAACCAACATGGTGACCAACATACTAACCAACATGAAAACCAACATAGTGACCAACATGCTGACCAACATACTAACCAAAATGGTGACCAACATACTAACCAACATGGTGGCCAACATATTGACCAACATACTGACCGACGTACTAAACAATATGCTGACCAACATACTAAGCAACATGGTGATCAACATACTAACCAACAAGCTGACCAACATACTGACCAACATACTAACCAACAAGCTGAACAACATACTAACCAGCATACTGAACAACATACTAACCAACATGCTGACCAACATACTGACCGACATGCTGACCAACATACTAACCAACATGGTAATGAATATACTAACCAACATGGTGACCAAGATAATGACCAACATACTAACCAACATGGTGGCCAACATACTGACTGATATGTTGATCAACATACTTACCAACATGCTGACCAACATGCTGACCAATATGCTGACCAACATACTGACCAACATAATAAACAACATGCTAACCAACATACTAACCAACATACTAACCAACATACTAAACAACATGCTGACAACATACTAACCAACATGCTGACCAACATACTGACCAATATACTAAACAACATGCTGACCAACATACTAACCAACATACTGACCAACATACTAACCAACATACTAACCAACATACTGACCAACATACTAAACAACATGCTGACCAACATACTAACCAACATGCTGACCAACATACTAACCAACATACTAACCAACATACTGATCAACATACTAAACAACATACTGACCAACATACTAACCAACATACTGACCAACATACTAACCAACATACTAACCAACATACTGACCAGCATACTAAACAGCATGCTGACCAACATACTAACCAACATGCTGACCAACATACTAACAAACATACTAAACAATATGCTGACCAACATACTAACCAACATACTAAACAACATGCTGACCAACATACTAACCAACATACTGACCAACATACTAACCAACATACTGACCAAGATACTAAACAACATGCTGACCAACATACTGACCAACATGCTGACCAACATACTAACCAACATACTAAACAACATGCTGACCAACATACTAACCAACATATTAACCAACATACTAAACAACATGCTGACCAACATACTAACCAACATACTGTCCAACATACTAACCAACATACTGACCAAGATACTAAACAACATGCTGACCAACATACTAACCAACATGCTGACCAACATACTAAACAACATGCTGACCAATATACTAACCAACATACTGACCAACGTACTAAACAACATGCTGACCAACATGCTGACCAACATACTAAACAACATGCTGACCAACATACTAACCAACATACTGACCAAGAAACTAAACAACATGCTGACCAACATACTAACCAACATACTGACCAAGATACTAAACAACATGCTGACCAACATACTAACCAACGTGCTGACCAACATACTAACCAACATACTGACCAACATACTAAACAACATGCTGACCAACATACTGACCAACATACTAAACAACATGCTGACCAACATACTAATCAACATGCTGACCAACATACTAACCAACATACTGACCAACATACTAAACAACATACTGACCATCATACTAACAACATACTGACCAACATACTAACCAACATACTAACCAACATACTGACCAGCATACTAAACAGCATGCTGACCAACATACTAACCAACATACTAAACAACATGCTGACCAACATACTAACCAACATACTAACAAACATTCTAACCAACATACTGACCAAGATACTGAGCAACATGCTGACCAACATGCTAACCAACATGCTGACCAACATACTAACCAACATACTAAATAACATGCTGACCAACATACTAACCAACATACTTACCAACATACTAAACAACATGCTGACCAGCATACTAACCAACATACTGACCAACATACTAACCAACATACTGATCAAGATACTAAACAACATGCTGACCAACATACTGACCAACATACTAAACAACATTCTGACCAATATACTAACCAACATACTGACCAACATACTAAACAACATGCTGACCAACATGCTGACCAACATACTAAACAACATGCTGACCAACATACTAGCCAACATACTGACCAAGATACTAAACAACATGCTGACCAACATACTAACCAAAATACTGACCAAGATACTAAACAACATGCTGACCAACATACTAACCAACATGCTGACCAACATACTAAACAACATGCTGACCAACATACTAAACAACATGCTGACCAACATACTGACCAACATACTAAACAACATGCTGACCAACATGCTGACCAACATACTAAACATCATGCTGACCAACATACTAAACATGCTGACCAACATACTAAACAACATGCTGACAACATACTAAACAACATGCTGACCAACATACTGACCAACATACTAAACAACATGCTGACCAACATACTAAATAACATGCTGACCAACATACTAAACATGCTGACCAACATACTAAACATACTGACCAACGTACTAAACAACATGCTGACCAAGATACTGACCAACATACTAAGCAACATGCTGACCAACATACTGACCAACATACTAAACATGCTGACCAACATACTAAACATGCTGACCAACATACTAACCAACATACTAACCAACATACTAACCAACATGCTAACCAACATACTGACCAACATACTTACCAACATACTAACCAACATACTAACCAACATACTAACCAACATGCTGACCAACATACTAACCAACATAGTGACCAACATGCTAAACATGCTGACCAACATACTAACGAACATGCTGACCAACATACTAAACAACATGCTGACCAACATACTAACCAACATACTAAACATGCTGACCAACATACTAACCAACACACTAGCCAACATACTAAGCATGCTGACCAACATACTATCCAACATACTGACCAACATACTAAACATGCTGACCAACATACTAACCAACATACTGACCAACATACTAAACATGCTGACCAACATACTAGCCAACATACTAACCAACATACTGAACAACATGCTCACGAACATACTAACGAACATGCTGACCAACATACTAACCAACATCCTAACCAACATACTGACCAACATACTGACCAAGATACTAACCAACATGCTGACCAACATACTAACCAACATACTGACCAACATACTAAACATGCTGACCAACATACTAACCAACATACTAACCAACATACTGACCAACATACTAACCAACATGCTGACCAACATACTAACCAACATACTAACCAACATACTGACCAACATACTAACCAATATACTAAACAACATGCTGACCAACATGCTAACCAACATACTGACCAACATACTAACCAACATGCTGACCAACATACTAACCAACATGCTGACCAACATACTAACCAACATACTGACCAACATACTAACCAACATACTGACCAACATACTAACCAACATACTGACCAACATACTAGCCAACATGCTGACCAACATACTAACCAACATACTGACCAACATACTAACCAACATGCTGACCAACATCCTAACCAACATACTGACCAACATACTAACCAACATACTGACCAACATACTAAATATGCTGGCCAACATACTAAACATGCTGACAACATACTAAACAACATGCTGACCAACATACTGACCAACATACTAAACAACATGCTGACCAACATACTGACCAACATACTAAACATGCTGACCAACATACTAAACATGCTGACCAGCATACTAACCAACATACTAACCAACATACTGACAAACATGCTAACCAATATACTAACCAACATACTAACCAACATACTAACCAACATGCTGACCAACATACTAGCCAACATACTGACCAACATACTAAACATGCTGACCAACATACTAACGAACATGCTGACCAACATACTAACGAACATGCTGACCAACATACTAAACAACATGATGACCAACATACTAAGCAACATACTGACGAACATACTAAACATGCTGACCAACATACTAACCAACATACTAAACATGCTGACCAACATACTAACAACATACTGACAAACATGCTAACCAACATACTGACCAGTATACTAAACATACTGACCAACATACTAACCAACATGCTAACCAACATACTAAACAACATGTTGACAAACATACTAACGAACATGCTGACCAACATACTAACCAACATACTAACCAGCATACTGACCAACATACTGACCAACGTACTAACCAACATGCTGACCAACATTCTAACCAACATACTGACCAACATACTAAACATGCTGACCAACATACTAACCAACATACTAACCAACATACTAAACAACATGCTGACCAACATACTAACCAACATACTGACCAACATACTAACCAACATACTGACCAACATACTAACCAACATGCTGACCAACATACTAACCAACATACTGACCAACATACTAACCAACATACTGACCAACATACTAACCAACAAACTGACAAACATAGTAACCAACATGCTGACAAACATACTAACCAACATACTGACCAACATACTGACCAACATACTAACCAACATACTAACCAACATACTAACCAACATACTAAACAACATGCTGACCAACATACTAACCAACATACTAACCAACATACTGATCAACATACTAACCAACATACTGACCAACATACAGGCCTAGATACCTACCAATATAGTTACCAACATACTCACCAATATATAATAGAAACATACTGACCAACAGAGTGACCAGGAAGGATACATGGACACTGCCTCTCGATAGGACACACGGACACTGTTCCTGATAGGACACATAGGCACTGTCCTAGGAGAGGACAATAGGACAATGCCCCAGGATAAGACACTTGAGCACTGCCCTAGGGTAGGACACATGGACACTGCTCCAAGATAGGACATATGGACACTGCCCCAGGATAGGATGCATGGACACTGCCTACTTAGAGGATACATGGACACTGCCCTAGAGAAGGACACATGTACACTGCCGGCATATAAGATGCATGGACACTGCCTCAGGAGAAGATACGTGGACACTGTCCAGGATAGGATACATGGACAGTGATCAGGAGAGGATACATGGACACTGCCCTACGATAGGATGCATGGACACTGCTAGAGGATAAGATACATGAACACTGTTGTACGATAGGATACATGGACTCTACCCCACGAATAGGACTCATGGGCACTATCTTACGATACGATACATGGACACTGTCCCAGAATACGATACATGGACACTGTCCCAGAATAGGATACATGGACACCGTCCCAGAATAGGATACATGGACACTGTCCCAGAATAGGATACATGGACACTGCACTACGATTGAATACATGTCCGGGATAGAATATGTAGACACTGCTCGCGGATAGGATATGTGAATAGTGCCCAGGATAGGATACATAGACAGTGCCCTAGGAAAGGACACAAAGACACAGCCCCTCCCCCCGCCGAGAAGACACATGGACACTACCCGTTTATTGGATATATGTCATAGCCCTACTTTAGAATCTACACTGGTCATAGACCAGGATCTGCACTGGTCATAGACCAGGATCTACACTGGTCAGAGACCAGGATCTACACTGGTCATAGACCAGGATCTACACTGGTCATAGACCAGGATCTACACTGGTCATAGACTAGGATCTACACTGGTCATAGACCAGGATCTACACTGGTCATAGACCAGGATCTACTCTGGTCATAGACCAGGATCTACACTGGTCATAGACCAGGATCTACACTGGTCATAGACTAGGATCTACACTAGCCATAGACCAGGATCTACACTGGTCATAGATCAGGATTTACACTGGTCATAGCCTTTTAATGGCATGTTACAGAGTTAGGAGACTTAAGTATGGCTAGGAGGGCGCTAGGAGACTTGAATCTGGCTAGGAGGGCGCTAGGAGACTTGAATCTGCCTAGGAGGGCACTAGGAGACTTGAATCTGCCCAGGAAGGCGCTACGAGACTTGAATCTGGCTAGGAGGGCGCTAGGAGACTTGAATCTGGCTAGGAGGGCGATAGAAGACTTGAATCTGCCTAGGAGGGCACTAGGAGAATTGAATCTGCCTAGGAGGGCGCTACGAGACTTGAATCTGGCTAGGAGGGCGCTAGGAGACTTGGGTCTGGTTAAAATGACTCTAGATAACTGGGCTCTAGCTAGTGATGGCAAGAAAAAACTGTTCACCTGGTGCACACACACTCAGGTCTCAGATATAGCACTGTTCACCAGGTGCACACACACACTCAGGTCTCAGATATAGCACTGTTCACCAGGTGCACACACACACTCAGGTCTCAGATATAGCACTGTTCACCAGGTGCACACACACACTCAGGTC